>NW_017673508.1:112352-132333 GCF_001879085.1 Nicotiana attenuata | reverse complement strand
ATGTTTCTTGGCCCGCTCGAGGACGAGCGTTTATTTAAGTTGGGGAGGATGTGACGACCCGACCCGTCGTCTCATGTATTACCGCCCCGTTTTCCCCATTTATTGCTTCTTCATGTTTCATTATCGGCATTTGGTAAGTTAGAGTCGAATCGGTTTGGTTTTGGTAGAAAATGAGACATTTAGTCTCTTTAAAGAATGCTTGTAATGGAAAAGTCAATCGGATGTTGACTATTGAGTTAGAGGGCTCGGATATGAATTCCGATGATTTGGTTAGCTTCGGGGGATGATGTGTGACCTAGGAGTGTAATCAAAAGTGATTTTGGAGGTCCGGAGTAGAATTAGGCTTGAATTGGCGAAGTTAGTATTTTGGCGAATTCCGGTTGATAGGTGAGATTTTGATCCGAGGGTCGGAATGGAATTCTGAGAGTTGCAGTAGCTTCGTTAGGTGATTTGGGATGTGTGTGCAAAATTTCAGGTCATTCGGAGGTGATTTGGTTGGATTTTTGATCGAATGCGTATTTCGGAAGTTTTTGGAAAACTTAGGCTTGAATTCGATGAGAAACGATGGTTTTAGTGTTGTTTGAGGTGTTTTGATGATTGGAGCCAGTTTGAATAAGGTATTGGATCATGTTTGTATTTTTGGTTGAGGTCCCGAGGGCCTCGGGGTGATTTCGAATGGCTAACGGGATGAAATTTGGAGTTTAAGGACTGCTGAGTGGTCTGGTATCTGGTATCTTCGCTTCTGCGGAAATGGACCGCAGACGCGGTTCCGCAGAAGCGTATGAAGAGTCGCAGAAGCGAGGTTGGGCATTTTGGAGATTTCCGCAGGAGCAGACTATTTCCCGCATAAGCGGCTTCCGCAGAAGCGGTTAGCGACCGCAAAAGCGGTCCAAGACAATAAGTGAGATTCCGCAGAAGCGGAAAATGACCGCAGATGCGGTAGTCGCAGAAGCGACAAAGGACCGCAGAAGCGGAAATAACTGATCAGAAGTGGGTTTTAATCCATTCGCGAAATTTTACAGAAACATATTTTTTAACTTCGGACTTGGGGTGTTCTTGAGCGATTTTGAAGAGGAAATTCAAGGACTTCGATCAGGTAAGCATTCTCGGACTTAGAACACAATTTTATCATGCAAATACATGAAATAACACTGAAAACTCAAGGAATTAAGGTCAAAAATGGTGGTTTAGGGCTTGAAACCTAAGAGAACAAAAATGGGAATATGAGGGGACATTTGGACTCCGATTTTGGTGTTCTTTATATGCATGGACTCGTGGCGAGATAAGGAATCCGGTGATGTGAATTTTATAATTTTCGAGAAGTGGGCCCGGGGCTCGGGTTTTGCCAACTTCGTGATTTTTGATGTTTTTTTTCGAGTCTTTTCGATTGGGTTATATTCCATTAGCATATTGTGACATATTCGTTGTGGTTTTGGTCAGATTCGACGCGCGAAGAGGTGAATTCGAAAGGCAAGGGCATAGCAAGCTAGGACCTTGGCCGGCTTGAGGTTAGTAATAAATCTAAATGCTGTGTTGAGGGTTTGAAACCCCAAATTTGCATAACGTAGTGCTATGTGAGGTGACTTGCACGCCGGATAACGGGCGTGGGGTAGAGCACTGTCAGGGATTTTGACTTGGTCCGTCCCGCTTAATAAAATTGATACCTATTTAATTGTAGATTTGTAATATCCTTATAAAAATGGATTAATTGTCATAATTGGGCTTCGTGCCAACTACTTGAATCCTTCAGGGATTATTTTATTGGTATTTTTACCATATTTATAAATATTAAACTCAGTCCTGGTATTTAATACTGTGTTTGAAATCTCAGCCATTTTCTTAAATTAGAAATTAAGTTAATATTTTTAAATAAAGTTTGGGTTGAATATTTTTATACTATTTTGTGATTTTTAGACTGAGTATGGGATCGGGCTGACGCCGCAGCAGTATTATAATGATATTGACATGAGGCCAAGGGCCTTTTTGATGCCACGAGATGGCTTATTATTGTGCTTGGGCCGTAAGGGGCCCCTCCCGGAGTCTGCACACCCCCAGTGAGCGCCGTCGACGTTAAATAAATGGAGTGGGCTGCACGGCCGCAGCGGGGTACTGGAGGTACCGGTTTATGTGTTGCATTGCATATTTACTTGTTATTTATTTCTCCTTCTGGTCTGACGTTTATTATAACTGTTTATGCTATTTGGTCCACGTTGTTGTATTTATAGCTTTACTTTGTGTTTATTTAGGATTTCTGATCCTCAGACTTTATTTATATTTATTACTTTCTGAGTTGGAAGTACTCACAATACTCCCTGCACCTTGTGTGCAGATTCAGGTACACCACAGGGTGAGTGAGGACTCGTGTTAGCTGAGCAGCATTATCCGGGAGTATCAAGGTAGCTGCATGGCGTTCGCAGCTCTGATCTCTCCCATCTATCTTTATTATTTTATTCGTAATTTTCCTAGTCGGATTTGTAATAGGTGGATGATCTGTTTTAGAGGCTCATGTTCGTGGCACCAGATTCGGTGGGCTATTTAGTATTTTATTTTGGGGTTTTCGAATGTTAGAGATTATATCAGAATTTCCGTACTAAATTGGTATTATAGTAGTGAACATTTATTTATTTATATAGGTTATTTGGCTAAGGTTGTGTAAATGGTCGGGCTTGCCTAGCATTGTGTTGGGCGCCATCACGACCGGGGTTTGGGGTCGTGACAAGGTGGTATCAGAGCCTAGGTTACTTGGTCTCGCGAATCATGAGCCGGTTTAGTAGAGTCTCGTGGATCGGTACGGAGACGTCTGTACTTATCCTCGAGAGGTTGTAGAACCTTTAGGAAATACTCCATATTCTTGAATCTCTTGTCGTGCGGTTTTGTTGAACTGTGAACTAAATCTTTGTTATTCTATTCTCTCACAGATGGTGAGAACACGAGCTACCGAACGTGACGGACGACCACCAGTGCCACCTACTGAGGTCGCCAGAGGCCGTGGGCGCGGTCGTGGTCGTGGCAGGGTTAGAGCAGCTGGGACAGAACCTGCTAATCCTACGATTGCCCCAGCACAAGATCAGGCTCCAGCGGTGGAGACTCCAGCAGCACCTGCTCAGGCACCATCTGTGCCTATTGTGATTCCGGGTCTTCAAGAGACCTTGGCACAGATCTTGACGGTCTGTACTGGTTTGGCTTAAGCAGTTTCAGCCACCACAGCAGCAGCAGCTACTTCACAGACCGGGGGAGGCAATCAGACCCCCGATGAGTTGCACCAACTCAGGGTTTTGTGGTTCTAGTTATGCCAGACGATGAGCGGCGTCGTCTCGAGAGGAGACTCCAGCCTCCGACATTCGGTGGTGCTGAGGGCAAGGATGCCCAGAGGTTTCTTGACAGATGCCAGCGTATGCTCCGTACGGCAGGGATCCTTGAGTCGAGTGGTGTGGCATTTACTACTTTTCAGTTCACGGGGGATGCTCTTACTTGGTGGGAGGACTTTGAGAGGCGTAGGCCTGCCGGTGCAGCACCTCTGACTTAGCAGCAGTTCTCAGCTCTTTTTCTGGAGAAGTATATACCTCAGTCCCGCAGGGAAGAGTTGCGTAGGCAGTTTGAGTGGTTGACACAGGGAGACATGATAGTGACTCAGTATGAGGTGAGGTTTTCCCAGCTGGCTCGTCATGCTACTTGGATGGTTCCAACAGATCGCGAGAGGATCAGGAGATTTGTGGATGGTCTTAACTATCATCTCCGTATTCTGATGACTAGAGAGAGAGTACTGGGTGCTACGTTTGAGGAGGTGGTAGACATTGCTCGTGAGATTGAGTCCGTTCGTTGTAGAGAGCAAGAGGAGAGGGAGGCTAAGAGGCCTCGTGGATCGGGCAGTTACAGTGGTGCTCCTTCGAGGGGTCAGTTCCAGCAGGGTAGAGGTCGCTCTTTCAGGCCTGCTCAGTCAGCTCGTCCAGAGTATCGTGGGGGATCATCAGGTCGTGGTCATCATGGGCCCCAGCAGGGTCAGACTTCACTCAGCGCCCTTCCAGCTCAAAGTTCATCTCATGCCCCATCAGTTTAGGGTTTTTCTGCGCCGAGTGGATCTGCTAGTCACTCCGGTGCGAGAGGTTTTCATCAGTCCCCATCTTCGGTACCGGGCAGCTGCTATGAGTGCGGAGAGTTGGGTCATTTTAGGAGGCAGTGCCCTCGCCTTCGTGGCAGACAGCATCAGCAGAGGGGTCAGCCCTCGACTTCTACTCCAGTTACTTCACCACCCGCCCAGTCAGCTAAGGGTGGAGATCAGGCAGCCAGGGGCCGCCCCAGAGGTGGAGATCGATCAGGCGGTGGCCAGGCTCGTTTCTACGCGATGCCGGGCAGGACAGATGCCATTGCTTCAGATGTTGTCATTACAGGTATTATTTCAATCTGTCACAGAGACGCCTCAGTATTATTTGATCCCGGTTCTACCTATTCATATGTATCTTCATACTTTGCTCATCATTTGGGTACGACCCGAGGGTGTCTTGCCTTACCTGTTCATGTGTCTGCCCCGGTGGGCGACACTATTACCATGTATACCGGTCGTGTTTGGTGACTATTGGGGGTCTGGAGACCCGAGTTGATTTATTGCTACTCAATATGGTAGATTTCGATATTATCCAGGCATGGACTGGTTATCTTCGTGTCATGCTATTCTAGACTGTTATTCTAAGACAGTCACTTTGGCTATGCCGGGTGTACCGCGGATCGAGTGGCGTGGTGTGACTGACTATATTCCTAGCAGAGTTATTTCTTTCTTGAAGGCCCAGCGTATGGTTGAAAAGGGTTGTCTTTCCTATTTGGCGTTTGTGAGAGATGTGGGAGCTGAAACCCCCAGCATTGAGTCGGTTCCCGTTGTGAGGGAGTTTCCCGATGTGTTTCCTGCAGACCTGCCGGGTATGCCGCCGGACAGGGACATTGATTTTTGCATTGACCTGGTGCCGGGCACTCAGCCCATTTCTATTCCACCATATCGCATGGCACCAGCGGAGTTGAAAGAATTGAAGGAGCAACTTCAGGAGCTCCTAGATAAGGGGTTCATTCGACCTAGTGTGTCACCTTGGGGTGCACCAGTTCTATTTGTGAAGAAGAAGGATGGCACGATGAGAATGTGCATCGATTATAGATAGTTGAACAAGGTAACAATTAAAAACAAGTACCCCTTACCTCGTATTGATGATTTATTTGACCAGCTTCAGGGAGCAAGGGTGTTCTCAAAAATTGATCTCCGTTCGGGTTACCACCAGCTAAAAATCAGGGACTCAGATATTCATAAGATTGCTTTCAGGACTAGATATGGTCACTATGAATTCCTTGTCATGTCTTTTGGGCTGACCAATGCCCCAGCAGCTTTCATGCACCTGATGAACAGTGTGTTCCGGCCTTACCTGGATTCATTTGTCATAGTATTCATTGATGACATACTGGTATACTCGCGCAGTCAAGAGGAGCACGCGCAGCATTTGAGAGTTGTATTGCAAAGATTAAGGGAGGAGAGGCTTTATGCAAAGTTCTCCAAATGTGAGTTCTGGCTCGGTTCAGTGGCTTTCTTGGGACATGTGGTGTCTAGTGAGGGTATCCAAGTTGACCCAAAGAAGATAGAGGCGGTGCAGAGTTGGCCTAGACCAACCTCAGCCACAGAGATTCGCAGCTTCCTAGGGTTGGCAGGTTACTATCGCCGGTTTGTGCAGGGATTTTCCTCTATTGCGTCGCCCTTGACCAAGTTGACTCAGAAGGGTGCCGCATTTGTATGGTCGGACGAGTGTGAGGAGAGCTTTCAGAAGCTCAAGACAGCTTTGACCACAGCTCCAGTGTTAGTCTTGCCATCAGCTTCAGGATCTTATACGGTATATTGCGATGCTTCGAGAGTTGGGATTGGTTGTATTTTGATGCAGGAGGGTAGAGTTATTGCGTATGCTTCTCGTCAGTTGAAGCCCTATGAGCAGAACTACCCCGTCCATGACTTGGAGCTAGCAGCTATAGTTCATGCACTGAAGATTTGGAGGCATTACTTGTATGGCGTATCCTGTGAGTATTCACTGATCATCGCAGTCTTCAGCATTTGTTCAAGCAAAAGGATCTTAATTTGAGGCAGCGTAGACAGTTGGAGTTACTTAAGGATTATGACATTACTATCCTGTATCACCCGGGGAAGGCCAATGTAGTGGCCGATGCTTTGAGCCGGAAGTCGGTGAGTATGGGGAGCTTGGCATACATTCCAGTTGAGGAGAGGCCATTTGCAGTTGATGTTCAGGCCTTGGCCAACCGATTTGTGAGATTAGATATTTCAGAGCCCAGTCGAGTGTTGGCTTGTGTGGTTTCTCGGTCTTCCTTGTATGACCGCATCAGGGAGTGTCAGTATGATGATCTGCATTTGCTTGTCNTGTGACGACCCGACCCGTCGTCACGTGAGTTACCGCCCCGTTTTCCCCATGTTATGCTTCTTTAAGTTTCATTATCAGTATTTGATGTGTTAGAGTTGGTTTGGAATGGTTTTGATAAGAAATGAGACACTTAGTCTCTTTTAAGAAGGCTTAAGTTGGAAAAGTCAACCGGACGTTGACTTTTGTGTTAGAGGGCTCGGATTTGAATTCCGATGATTTGGTTAGCTTCGGGGGATGATTTGTGACTTAGGAGTGCGATCGGAATTGATTTTGGAGGTTCGGTGTAGAATTAGGCTTGAATTGGCGAAGTTAGTATTTTGGCGAATTCCGGTTGGTAGGTGAGATTTTGATCCGGGGGTCGGAATGAGATTCCGAGAGTTGCAGTAGCTTCGTTAGGTGATTTTGGATATGTGTGCAAAATTTTAGGTCATTCGGAGATGTTTTGGTTGGGTTTCTGATCGAATGCGTGTTTCGGAAGTTTTAGAAGAACTTAGGCTTGAATTCGATGAGAAATGATGGTTTTAGTGTTGTTTGAGGTGTTTTAATGATTGGAGCAAGTTTGAATAAGGTATTGGATCATGCTTGTATTTTTGGTTGAGGTCCCGAGGGCCTCGGGGTGATTTCGAATGGCTAACGGGAAGTTTTGAACTTAAGAGATTGCAGAACCTGTGCTGCTTCTGGTATTTTCGCTTCTGCGGAATTGGGACCGCAGAAGCGGTACCACAGAAGTGAGAGGAGAGACGCAGAGGCGGCAGGGACCGCAGGTGCGGAATTGGCGACCGCATCTGCGGAGTCGCAGATGCGACAAGAGGACCGCAGATGCGGTATTTGAGCTCTTATGGGGATCCGCAGATGCGTTAATTTGTCCGCAGAAGCGGGAGGCGCAGGAGCGGATATTAAACCGCAGAAGCGGTGCATTGACCGCAAAAGCGGGAGCCGCAGATGCGGCCATGGAGCCGCAGATGCGGAAATAACTGGTCAGAATAGTTTTTATTTCCCTTCGCGAATTTTTGAAAGGGTTTCATATTTTCACTTCGGACTTGGAGAATTTGGGCGAGTTGGAGGAGAGGAATCAAGGGACTTCATTGAGGTAAGAATTTCTAAACCTAAAACATGATCTTATGGTGCAAACACATGAAATTAGACTGAAAACTCAAGGATTTAAGGTCAAAAATGGTGGTTTAGGGCTTGAAACCTAAGAGAACAAAAATGGGGATTTGAGGGGTCATTTGGACTCCGATTTTGGTGTTCTTTATATGTATAGACTCGTGGCGAGATAAGGAATCCGGTGATGTAAAATTTATAATTTTTCGAGAAGTGGGCCCGGGGCTCGGGTTTTGCCAACTTCATGATTTTCGATATTTTTCAAATCTTTTCGATTGGGTTATATTCCCTTAGCATATTGTGACGTATTCGTTGTGGTTTTGGTCAGATTCGAATTCACCTCTTCCTGCGAAGAGGTGAATTCGAAAGGCAAGGGCATAGCAAGCTAGGACTTTGGCCGGCTTGAGGTTAGTAATAAATGTAAATGCTGTGTTGAGGGTTTGAAACCCCAAATTTGCACAACGTAGTGCTATGTGAGGTGACTTGCACGCCGGATAACGGGCGTGGGGTAGAGCACCGTCAGGGATTATGACTTGATCCGTCCCGAATAATAAAATTGATGCCTATTTGATTGTAGATTTGTAATATCCTTATAAAAATGGATTAACTGCCATAATTGGGCTTCGTGCCAACTACTTGAATCCTTCAGGGATTGTTTTTAAATGTTTTCTTACCATATTTATAAATATTAAACTCAGTCCGGGCATTCGATACTGTATTTGAAAACTCAGCCATTTTTCTTAAAATTAGAAACTAAGTTAATATTTTTAAATGAAGTTTTGGGCTGAATATTTTATACTATTGTGCCGAAAGGCTTATGTGATTTTTGGACTGAGTATGGGATCGAGTTGCACGCCGCAACATTATTAGAATGATATTGATATGAGGCCAAGGGTCTGTTTGATGCCACGAGATGGCTTATTATTGCGCTTGGGCCGTAAGGGGCCCCTCCTGGAGTCTGCACACCCCCAGTGAGCGCCGTCGACATTAAATATATGGAGAGGGCTGCACGGCCGCAGCGGGGTACTGGAGGTACCGGTTTATGTGTTGCATTGCATATTTACTTGTTATTTATTCTCCTTCTGGTGTGACTTTATTATAACTGTTTTAATGTTTACCGTATTATGCTATTGGTCCACGTTGTTGTATTTTTAGCTTTACTTTGTGTTTATTTAGGATTTCTGATCCTCAGACATTATTTATATTTATTACTTTCTGAGTTGGAAGTACTCACCATACTCCCTGCACCTTGTGTGCAGATTCAGGTACACCGCAGGGTGAGTGAGGACTCGTGTTAGTTGAGCAGCATTATCCGAGAGTATCAAGGTAGCTGCATGGCATTCGCAGCTCTGATCTCTCCCATCTATCTTTATTATTTTATTTGTAATTTTCCTAGTCGGATTTGTAATGGTGGATGATCTGTTTTAGAGGCTCNNTGGTAGGTGAGATTTTGGATCCGGGGGTCGGAATGAGATTCCGAGAGTTGCAGTAGCTTCGTTAGGTGATTTTGGATATGTGTGCAAAATTTCAGGTCATTCGGAGATGTTTTGGTTGGGTTTCTGATCGAATGCGTGTTTCGGAAGTTTTAGAAGAACTTAGGCTTGAATTCAATGAGAAATGATGGTTTTAGTGTTGTTTGAGGTGTTTTAATGATTGGAGCAAGTTTGAATAAGGTATTGTATCATGCTTGTATTTTTGGTTGAGGTCCCGAGGGCCTCGGGGTGATTTCGAATGGCTTACGGGAAGTTTTGAACTTAAGAGATTGCAGAACCTGTGCTGCTTCTGGTATTTTCGCTTCTGCGGAATTGGGACCGCAGAAGCGGTACAGCAGAAGTGAGAGGAGAGACGCAGAGGCGGCAGGGACCGCAGGTGCGGAATTGGCGACCGCATCTGCGGAGTCGCAGATGCGACAGGAGGACCGCAGATGCGGTATTTGAGCTCTTATGGGGATCCGCAGATGCGTTAATTTGTCCGCAGAAGCGGGAGGCGCAAGAGCGGATATTAAACCGTAGAAGCGGATATGTCCGTAGAAGCGGTGCATTGACCGCAAAAGCGGGAGCCGCAGATGCGGCCATGGAGCCGCAGATGCGGAAATAACTGGTCAGAATAGTTTTTATTTCCCTTCGCGAATTTTTGAAAGGGTTTCATATTTTCACTTCGGACTTGGAGAATTTGGGCGAGTTGGAGGAGAGGAATCAAGGGACTTCATTGAGGTAAGAATTTCTAAACCTAAAACACGATCTTATGGTGTAAACACATGAAATTAGACTGAAAACTCAAGGATTTAAGGTCAAAAATGGTGGTTTAGGGCTTGAAACCTAAGAGAACAAAAATGGAGATTTGAGGGGTCATTTGGACTCCGATTTTGGTGTTCTTTATATGTATAGACTCGCGGCGAGATAAGGAATCCGGTGATGTAAAATTTAAAATTTTTCGAGAAGTGGGTCCGGGGCTCGGGTTTTGCCAACTTCGTGATTTTCGATGTTTTTCGAGTCTTTTCGATTGGGTTATATTCCCTTAGCATATTGTGACGTATTCATTGTTGTTTTGGTCAGATGCGACGCGTCGTCACGTGAGTTACCGCCCCGTTTTCCCCATGTTATGCTTCTTTAAGTTTCATTATCAGTATTTGATGTGTTAGAGTTGGTTTGGAATGGTTTTGATAAGAAATGAGACACTTAGGCCTCATTTGTTTTTTTTAAGATTAAGACGTCTGAATGTGAATACACATCTGAATATTAAGATGTATATTAAGATTAAGACATCTTAATCTGGATACACATCTGAATATATTAAGATGTGTATTATCTGAATAGAAATAATTAAGACTGTTTGATTTTTAACATCTGAATGTATAAAATTTATCTTTATTTGAAAATTAATAAACATAAATTCAAATGAAATACTAACTAATCTAATATTCTATCAATAAAATATATAGTTATTTAAAATATGTTAGTTGCTGGTGGTGATGGCTAATGGGTGAATGCCGACTAGAAGCGGTGGTTGGTAGTAGTTTTGGTTGATGATGGTGGTTCATGCTAGTAGCTAGTAGTGATTGGTAGTGGTGGCGATTATGATTGAAGATGGTGGTGGTGGGTGGTTATAGTTGATAATGGTGGGTGGTGGTAGTAGTTGTGACTGAGGAAGGTGGTGGGTGGGTGGTGGTAGGTTATAATGATGGGCAGTGCCGGCTATGGTTGTTGATTGTGATGGGGTGGTCCGTTGTGGTAGTTGAGGTGGATGAGTGTTGATTGCGGGTGAGTATGGTGGTAGTCGGAGTGGTGGGGATAGTAGGTGGTGATGGTCGATAATGGTGGCGGCTACAATTGACGATGATGGTGGTGGTGGCGGAAGTGGTGGTGGCGGGGCTGGGGATAGTGATTGAGTATGGTGGTGGCATGGTGGTAGTTGATAATGGTAGGCGGTGGCGGCAGTTAATAATGAATATGTGACAGCAATTTCATGAAATTAAGTCTCAGTTATAGATCTTAATCATACAGACCTATTCAGACCCATTAAGTCGTTGTGAAATAAAAAAAATAAACACACTTAATGATTAAGATCTGATTAATTAAGATTCAGACTTTAAAAATAAACGCACTTAATGTGTGAGATCTGAATGATTAAGATTCAGACCTCCATTAAGTGCAAACAAATGAGGCCTTAGTCTCTTTTAAGAAGGCTTAAGTTGAAAAAGTCAACCGGACGTTGACTTTTGTGTTAGAGGGCTCGGATTTGAATTCCGATGATTTGCTTAGCTTCGGGGGATGATTTGTGACTTAGGAGTGCGATCGGAATTGATTTTGGAGGTTCGGTGTAGAATTAGGCTTGAATTGGCGAAATTAGTATTTTGGCAAATTCCGATTGGTAGGTGAGATTTTGATCCGGGGGTCGGAATGAGATTTCGAGAGTTGCAGCAGCTTCGTTAGGTGATTTTGGATATGTGTGCAAAATTTCAGGTCATTCGGAGATGTTTTGGTTGGGTTTCTGATCGAATGCGTGTTTCGGAAGTTTTAGAATAACTTAGGCTTGAATTCGATGAGAAATGATGGTTTTAGTGTTGTTTGAGGTGTTTTAATGATTGGAGAAAGTTTGAATAAGGTATTGGATCATGCTTGTATTTTTGGTTGAGGCCCCGAGGGCCTCGGGGTGATTTCGAATGGCTAACGGGAAGTTTTGAACTTAAGAGATTGCAGAACCTGTGCTGCTTCTGGTATTTTCGCTTCTGCGGAATTGGGACCGCAGAAGCGGTACCGCAGAAGTGAGAGGAGAGACGCAGAGGCGGCAGGGACCGCAGGTGCGGAATTGGCGAACGCATCTGCGGAGTCGCAGATGCGACAGGAGGACCGCAGATGCGGTATTTGAGCTCTTATGGGGATCCACAGATGCGTTAATTTGTCCGCAGAAGCGGGAGGCGCAGGAGCGGATATTAAACCGTAGAAGCGGATATTAACTTCGGACTTGGAGAATTTGGGCGAGTTGGAGGAGAGGAATCAAGGGACTTCATTGAGGTAAGAATTTCTAAACCTAAAACACGATCTTATGGTGAAAACACATGAAATTAGACTGAAAACTCAAGGATTTAAGGTCAAAAATGGTGGTTTAGGGCTTGAAACCTAAGAGAACAAAAATGGGGATTTGAGGGGTCATTTAGACTCCGATTTTGGTGTTCTTTATATGTATAGACTCGCGGCGAGATAAGGAATCCGGTGATGTAAAATTTATAATTTTTCGAGAAGTGGGCCCGGGGCTCGGGTTTTGCCAATTTCGTGATTTTCGATGTTTTTCGAGTCTTTTCGATTGGGTTATATTCCCTTAGCATATTGTGACGTATTCGTTGTGGTTTTGGTCAGATTCGAATACACCTCTTCGCGCGAAGAGGTGAATTCGAAAGGCAAGGGCATAGCAAGATAGGACTTTGGCCGGCTTGAGGTTAGTAATAAATGTAAATGCTGTGTTGAGGGTTTGAAACCCCGAATTTGCACAACGTAGTGCTATGTGAGGTGACTTGCACGCCGGATAACGGGCGTGGGGTAGAGCACCGTCAGGGATTGTGACTTGGTCCGTCCCGCTTAATAAAATTGATACCTATTTGATTGTAGATTTGTAATATCCTTATAAAAATGGATTAACTGTCATAATTGGGCTTCGTGCCAACTACTTGAATCCTTCAGGGATTGTTTTTAAATGGTTTCTTACCATATTTATAAATATTAAACTCAGTCCGGGCATTCGATACTGTATTTGAAAACTCAGCCATTTTTCTTAAAATTAGAAACTAAGTTAATATTTTTAAATGAAGTTTTGGGCTGAATATTTTTTACTATTGTGCCGAAAGGCTAATGTGATTTTTGGACTGAGTATGGGATGGGGCTGCACGCCGCAGCATTATTAGAATGATATTGATATGAGGCCAAGGGCCTATTTGATGCCACGAGATAGCTTATTATTGCGCTTGGGCCGTAAGGGGCCCCTCCCGGAGTCTGCACACCCCCAGTGAGCGCCGTCAACGTTAAATATATGGAGCGGGCTGCACGGCCGCAGCGGGGTACTGGAGGTACCGGTTTATGTGTTGCATTGCATATTTACTTGTTATTTATTCTCCTTCTGGTGTGACTTTATTATAACTGTTTTAATGTTTACCTTATTATGCTATTGGTCCACGTTGTTGTATTTTTAGCTTTACTTTGTGTTTATTTAGGATTTCTGATCCTCAGACTTTATTTATATTTATTACTTTCTGAGTTGGAAGTACTCACCATACTCCCTGCACCTTGTGTGCAGATTCAGGTACACCACAGTGTGAGTGAGGACTCGTGTTAGCTGAGCAGCATTATCCGGGAGTATCAAGGTAGCTGCATGGCGTTCGTAGCTCTGATCTCTCCCATCTATCTTTATTATTTTATTCGTAATTTTCCTAGTCGGATTTGTAATAGGTGGATGATCTGTTTTAGAGGCTCATGTTCGTGACACCAGATTCGGTGGGCTATTTAGTATTTTATTTTGGGGTTTTTCGAATGTTAGAGATTATATCAGAATTTCCGTACTAAATTGGTATTATAGTAGTGAACACTAATTTATTTATATAGGTTATTTGGCTAAGGTTGTGTAAATGGTCGGGCTTGCCTAGCAATGTGTTGGTCGCCATCACGACCGGGGTTTGGGGTCGTGACATCAATCCTCGGCAATGGATATTTGTTCTTGATGGTGACTTTGTTCAATTGCCGGTAATCTATGCACATCCTCATCGATCCATCTTTCTTCTTCACAAACAACATGGGCGCATCCCAGGGCGAGACACTAGGTCTAATGAAGCCCTTATCAAGCAAATCTTGCAACTGCTCCTTCAATTCTTTCAATTCTAGCGGGGCCATACGGTATGGCAAAATAGAGATGGACTGAGTGGCCGGAGCCAAGTCAATGCACAAGTCGATATCCCTTCGGGTGGCATCCCCGACAGGTCTACAGGAAACACCTCTGGAAACTCACGGACAACTAGTACTGAGTCCACGGAAGGAACCTCCGCACTAGAATCCCGGACATAAGCCAAATAAGCTAGACACCCATTCTCGACCATATGTCGAGCCTTTACATAAGACATAACCCTACTGATGGAATAGCCAGGAGTCCCTCCCCACTCTAATCGAGGCAATCCCGGCAAGGCTAAGGTCACTGTCTTGGCGTGACAATCCAATATAGCGTGATAAGGTGATAGCCAATCCATATCCAAGATAACATTAAAATCTACCATATCAAGAAGTAGAAGATCTACAATAGTCTCAAGACTCCTAATGGTAACCACACACAATTGATAAATGCGATCTACAACAATAGCATCTCCCACAGGTATGGACACATACACAGGAGCACTCAAAGAATCACAAGGCACAACCAAATATGAAGAAAAATAGGATGACACGTAGGAATAAGTAGAACCTGGATCAAATAGAACTGAAGCATCTTTATTGCAAACTGAAACAATGCCTGTGATAACAATGTCAGATGACTCAGCCTTAGGCCTGGCTGGAAAAGCATAGCATCGGTGTTGGGCCCTACCACTATGAACTACATCTCTAGGACGGCCCCTAGCTGGCTGGCCTCCACCTCTAGCGGCCTGACCTCCACCTCTAACGGCCTGACCTCTACCTCTGGATGCTGGACCCCTACCTCTAGCTAGCTGAGCGGGCAATGAAGCACCCGATGCCGGGACTGGCACGAGAAACCTAATGCTGTGAGTTGCTCGATGCCCAAGGGCAAAAACTAGCAATGTGCCTAGGATCTCCAAAAGTATAACAAGACCTCGGCTGATGTGACTGCTGACCCTGAAACTGACCTGTCGACCTGAGTAACCACCCTAAAAACTCTGGAGTGGAGGTGCACTAATAAGAGCTGGTGGTGCACTGTAGGCTAGCTGGTCAGTATACGGCATATGAGGGCCACGACCGCCTGAACCACTATGGGATGCCTGGAGTACTAAATGAAATGGCCTGGGAGGATTGCCTCTACCAAAAGTACCCTGCCTCCAGTTGAGGCACCACTAAAACCACCGTAATGACGAGGCCTCTTGTCAGACCCTTGACCTCCCCCTGTGCAAGAACCATCTCGACTCACCTGGCCACATTGGCAGCCATCTGAAAAGAAATCTCACTCCCGGTCTTCTTGGCCATCTGCAACTTGATAGGCTGAGCCAGTCCCTCAACAATCCTCCTCACCCTCTCTCTCTCTCAGTAGGAAGCAGAAGAATAGCATGATGGGCCAGATCCACAAAATGGGTCTCACACTGGGTGACTGACAAACTGCCCTGCTGGAGATGCTTGAACTGCCTGCGATAATCCTCTCTCAGTGTGACAGGAAGGAACTTCTCAAGAAATATTTAAGAGAAGTGGTCCCAAGTAAGAGAGCGACCCAGCTGGGCTGGTCAACACAAAATCCTTCCACCATCTCTTGGCGGAACCCATCATCTGAAACACAGCAAAATCGGCCCTATTGATCTCAACTATCCCCGTGTTCTGCAGCACCTCATGGCAGCGATAAAGATAATCCTGCAGGTCCTCAGAAGGTGTACCACTGAAGTGAACTGGAAAGAGCTTTGTGAACTTGTCCAATCTCAATAAGCTCTCAGAAGACATAGTTGGTCCATCACCGGCCTGTGCCGCAACAACCAGCTGAACAAACCCAACTGGCTGGGCTGCTAGAGTTTAATACTGGGGAACCATCTTCTGTGGAGTGTGAATTGGGGGATTCTGTGCTCCTCCCCTAACCTGAGAGACTGTTGGTGCCATAGGAAATGTACCAGTTTGGGCCACATTCTCTATAAGGCCCACTAGATATACCAAAGTGTCCTGTAGCACCAGGGTGGTGATGAACCCCTCCGGGACCTGAGCTAGTCCAACATGCACATTTTGGGCTGGAACTTCCTCATCAAACTCCCCATGAGGCTCCAGTACTGGTGTTACTGCTCGAGCTCTGGGCTAAGTTCTGCCCTTGCCTCGACCTCCGGCACGACCTCAGCCTCGATCTCCGCCCCTCATAAGAGCTGCCATTGGGGGCTCTAGCTGTTGCTCAGTTGAAGATGCAGTACATGTTCTCGCCATCTTCGAGAGAACAAGATAGAAGAGTTCAATTAGCAATGAGAGAACAAAATTGCACGACAGAGAAGAATAGAAGTGAAATTTGTTCCTAAACTTCACAACCACTGGAAGATAAGTACTGACGTCTCCGTACCGATCCTCCAGACTCTACTAAGACTGCTCATGAATTGTGAGACCTATGCAACCTAGCTCTCTAATACCAACTTGTCTCGAGCTGGAATTCTCATCTTCGGGACTGTGATAGCGCCTAACATTTTACTTGTTAGGCAAGCCAACATTAGAGAACTGTTAAGTCAATTGTTATTCAGTTTCAACAAATAACGTCAACTAAGACAAAATGAAACAAAACCAAGAGCAGAATAACATTTATGCCCATAATATCTACTACAATCAGGATCTGGAGTCACAACTCACGAGCTTCTAAGATTTTCTACAAACAAAGTCTTAAAGAGATAAAACTATTTTGAATGAAAAGAAACAGTAAGCTAGGGAAAATAGAAGGGGACTCCAAGGTATGCAGACGCCAGCAAATCTACCTCGAGTCTCCAAATGAGCAAATCCAAGTTGCTCTACCTCACGAACAGCTAGGGTCGTTACCAGTCTACACAAGAAGTGCAGAGT
Source organism: Nicotiana attenuata (assembly GCF_001879085.1). Lineage (NCBI taxonomy): Eukaryota > Viridiplantae > Streptophyta > Magnoliopsida > Solanales > Solanaceae > Nicotiana > Nicotiana attenuata. Next base: position 115,616 of record NW_017673508.1, on the reverse strand, counting down.
ATGGTATGAGTACAACCGACCCCATGTACTCGTAAGTGTTAAGCCTAACCTCGACGAAGTAGTGATGAGGCTATGATAAGACACCCACGTAATAAACATGCGTAAATAATTGTATATGTGTAAGATAACAACAAATAAAAGCTAAAAATGTACTATCGGTAGGGAGACATGCTAAGGGGATACAAGATACGAGAGATACAACGGAAATGATGACTAGAACAGTCAATATGCCTTCAACCAGTAAAATAATTAAGCACAATGAAGAAAATTTCACGGCATCACCCTTCGTGCTTTTACTCTCAACCTTATAATGAAATAATGATACTGCAGGGCATCACCCTTCGTATTTTTACTCTAACTATCAGTATACATCAATAGATACGGCACGGTATCACCCATCGTGCATTAACTTACATACATGGAACGGCATCACCCTTCGTGCATTGACACTCACAATATGACACAAGATCACCCTTCGTGCACTAACACTCATATACGGCATGACATCACCCTTCGTGCATTGACACTCTTTCTTACCACATAACAATGAACAAGTAATAACATGGAGATATGATCAACAAGTATAAGCCTTACTTCAACAACGGTTCCACAATACCAATCTCAACTTTGGAATCAATACTCAATTATTACAAAATCCCGTAAACACGATAAGAATGATCAAGTTAACAAATAACTAGTCTAAGCATGGATAACATGATCAAAGTAAGCAATAATTACAAGGAACAAGTCCCATCTGCATGCTTTAACCCGACAACAACGCATAAGTACTCGTCACCTCACATTTACGTTGTACCCAATATCTAAACATGTAGCAAATAGACAGAAAAATCCTAATCCCTCAAGTCAAGGTTAACCACGACACTTACCTCGCTCCAAGTATCAATTCAAAGCTCAACCACAGTTTTGCCTTTCAACAAGCCTCCGAACCAATAGAATCTAGCAAATTACCAACCAAATGATTCAAATTAAGCCTTAGGAACTACCCAGGATTGAAAAGGATTCAATTTAGGTCATTGTTGAAAAAGTCCACAAAAAGTCAACTCCCGGGCTTGCTTGGTCCAAACCCGAAATTCGAACCAAAACCCGATTACCCATTCACCCCCGAGCCCGGCTATGTTATTTGTTTTGGATGCCGACCTCAATTTGAGGGGGTCTAAATCCCCAGTTTGCAAAAATTCCTAACTCTACCCAAACCCCCAATTTCCACCATGAAAATACAAGATTTTAGGATGTAATCTTAGGAAATGTAATGAAACATTGAAAGGAAATAGATTAGAATCACTTACCAATGATTTGGGGAAGAAGAGTTCTTTGAAAAATCGCCTCTAGGGTTTCTAAGTTTGAAAATTTGAGAGAATGAACTAAAATTCCGTCTAACTCCTATTTGATCAGTCGCATTTGCGACCTGGGGTTCGCATTGCATTTGCGACCTGGGGTTCACAAATGCGAACCCCGCAAATACGAAGAAACAGTCGCAAATGTGAAGTCCTTCCATTTCTGCTGTCATCGCATTTGCGATAACTTGTTCGCAAATGCGAACTTTGATTTATTGCAGTTATGTCCTTTCCCTGTGAGTTCTTCCGTTTAATATCTTAGGGCTATTTTGATATATTAATATTGTATTTATGCTTTTATAATAATATGGGCTCTCATTTTTCTAAATAGATTTGGAAAATATATTACATTCTCAAATTAAATTAGTAATAGGATATTATAATACGTTTTCAAATTAAATTAGTAATAGGAATTTTTAAGAAGTATATCCTAAAAGTAATAGGATTACATGACTAAAGATATTTACTTGTTCAATTTTATATGAATTAGACAGCCGGAAAGTAATTATATTAATAGGATTCCAAAAGGTAATCATATAGGATTCCTGACGTGTAGTATTATGTCTTAAATTATACGGCTAATATCTAGAATTCCAGTTATGTCCTATCATGAGTTATTATGCTTAATACTATAAGGTTATTTTTGTAAACTGACATTGTATTCATGCTTTTATAATAATATAGATAGATAGATATATATAGATATAGATGTCTCCGTTCCTTTTTAAAACTTTTGAGTAATTATAAGCTGGGTTTTAAGAATTTGGGTATTATATTAAGGAATGCAATTATCTCCAAGAACAAGAAGTGTGTTTATTCAGCAAGTTTTGTTATAATTTAAAAAATCCTATGGGGCTTACGCTTCACTACAAAAACGCGCCTCAATGCCTGGGCATACGCTTCTTGAGACTTTCGCCCCCAACCATCGCCTTGCGGCATTTTTGGTGCGCCTTGCCCCAGACCTCGCCCCGGACCTTGCCCCAGGACTTACCTTGAAAATGTCTTCTAAAGCACTAGTCATAATTACAATAACGTCGTAACATAGTGACAAATATAAAATATCATCATCTTCCCAAAACTAGGGGTGTTCATGGTTCGGTTTGGTTCGGTATTTCCCTAAAAAGAAACCAAACTAAGTAGGTCGTTTTTTCAAATATTAGAACCAAACCATACCAATTAAGGCGGTTTTTTCTCGATTCGGTTTATGTCGGGTTTTGTCGGTTTTTCGGTTTTTTCGGTTATTTGTCGATTTTTTCTTAAATATAAGACATACACTACCAAACACATATTCCGGCGACCACATTTTCAACGTAACACTATTAATTCAATTGCCCTTTGAAAAATCTATTATTTACCAAGATATATTGATGATAATTGAATCAAATAGTAATTAATAATTTAAGGACTCAATTAAAAATATATTATTTTTAACACAAAATGGATTCTTACACTTAACAAAAGAAAACTACCAATCAAACTAGAATGTAAAGGTAAAGACTATACCAAAAGTGCAAACTATTAACATTTACCATTAAATTTTTTAAACTTTGTACAAAAATATACATATATATAGGTGTAATAATAAATTTGAAATAGCTACTCCTATAGGCGGTTTTGTTCGGGTTTTTTCGATTTTATTCTGATTAAAACCAAAACCAAACTAAATTTGATTGGTTTTTAAAATTCAAAACCAAAACTAAACCAAACCAAAAAGTACGGTTTTTTTGGTCGGTTTGGTTTGGTTTTCGGTTTGGTTCGGTTTTTCGGATTTTTATGAACACCCCTACCCAAAACAAACGCTAGTCACACATCATATTGGTGTGCAATACGTTGTTTTTTGAAGAATTAATCTAAATAGTTAATCCAATTCTTAAATTAAAAATAGCCCGCAAATGTATTGTGTGTGCAT
>NW_017673508.1:93514-112332 GCF_001879085.1 Nicotiana attenuata | reverse complement strand
GGGGGGGGATGCGTTGAGTTGGAGGGGTAGTAGGGTGGGTGGTAACGGAAAAACTAAAATTGAAAAAAAAATCCTTTTTGGAGAGGGGGTGGGATGGGTTGGTGAGAGTGGGGTAGGTTGAGAAGAAGTTTTGGAAAATATTTTCCCTTCTCTAGATAAGGAAAACATTTTCCTCCATTTGGAGGAAAATAAGTTCATAAGGAAAATACTTTTCAAAACATTTAAGCCAATCAAACATGGAAAAATTGGAACACATTTTCCGAAAAATATCTTCCTTCATACCAAACACATCCTAAATTTTTCAAACTTCTATCTTCTTCTTCTCCAATCCTTTTCTTTTAAAAGTAAATAAGTATTCCTTAATCCGGAAAATATTACGCCATCACTGAATCAACAATTTTTTCTACCTGGCCACCATTGCTTCATCTTTTTCATAGGTAATGAATATATTAGTATTTTGATGAATGTTATAAAGAGGTAATTTTGCAAAAATTATAAAAATGAGTGATATAGGTTAAAGTTGTTATATGGATAAAATACTACATAAAAAATCGATTCAATTCCGAATTTTTTTTTGGCTTTAGTTAGATTTTAGTTTATAGGAGAAAAAAAATACTTCCTCTGTTTCATATTAGATGAGGTAGTTTGACTCGGCACGAAGTTTAAGAAAAAAGAAGAAGACTTTTGAAACTTGTGGTCTTAAAAACTTAAGGGGTAAAAGGTTTGTGGTGTCATGACATTTGTGTGGCTATAAAAGTTTCTCATTGAGGGTAAATGGGTAAAATGAAAAGTTTAAAGTTAAATTATTTTCAAATTTAGAAGTGTCATTTGTTTTGGAACAGACTAAAAAGGAAAATATCTCATCTAATAGGAAACGGAGGGAGTATAATTAACATATAATACGTACTATGTAGGAGTGTTCATGGTTCGGTTTGGTTCGATTTTTTTCTAAAGAGAAACCAAACCAAGTAGGTCGGTTTTTCAAATATTAGAACCAAACCAAACCAATTAAGTCGGTTTTTTCTCGATTCGGTTTATGTCGGGTTTTATCGATTTTTCGATTTTTTCTTTTATTTGTCGGTTTTTTCTTAAATATAAGACATACACTACCAAACACATATTCCGGCGACCATATTTTCTACGTAACACTATCAAATCAATTGCCCTTTGAGAAATCTATTATTTACCAAGATATATTGATGATAATTAAATCAAATACTAATGAATAATTTAAGGACTCAATTAAAAATATATTATTTTTAACACGAAATGAATTCTTACACTTAACAAAAGAAAACTACCAATCAAACTAGAATGTAAAGGTAAAGAACTATACTAAAAGTGCAAACTATTAACATTTACCATTAAATTTTTTAAACTTTGTACAAAAATATACATATATATAGGTGTAATAATAAATTTGAAATAGCTACTCCTATAGGCGGTTTTTTTTCGGTTTTTTTCTGATTAAAACCAAAGCCAAACCAAATTTGATCGGTTTTTTAAAATTCAAAACCAAAATCAAACCAAACTAAAAAGTATCGGTTTTTTCGGTCGGTTTGGTTTGGTTTTCGGTTTGGTTCGGTCTTTCGGGTTTTTATGAACACCCCTAGTACTAAGTATGAAAATCAAGTCAAATTTATAAATTACCATCAACTGAAATAAAAAAATATTAAAAGGAAGTGCTTTCAAAATCTAGTTTAGAGTTGCCGTAGCCCGTAGATGCAAAATTAAAAGTGGTATTATCTCAAAAATAAAAAGAGAAAAGAAAAAGAAAAAGAAAGAAGGAAGATGCACGTTTCCCCAGGTAACAACTAACGTCTAATTCAATAGTACTCCTATAATATACGAGTGTCAGATATATCCCACTAAAATATTCATTTATCTCCTCGTGGTTTAGTACTTCATTCTCATTTTTTTCCTGCTTTCTGTGATTACATACTATGACATTATAAGTTATAGTATTTACAAACCTCTAAAGAATTTAATAAGATATTAAAATATTTTATTTAACATCAAGTTCAACATGCATATTAATTAATCTTAATTAAATGGTATAATTCTATATAAAAATTTATATTTTATAATATTTATTAATTTGGTGCAAACAGTAAGTATACCCTCTGTTGTGCCCATACATTTAATAATCATTATTTTTTTCTTCCTACTTTAATATTCTCATTTTTCGGGAGACTTGCTCTGGTAGTGTATTGTAGTGTATATAGACATTGAGTATGTTGTAGTATTAGAGTGATGTTGTGGTGTATAATTAACTCACATTAGAAGTAACTGACTGGGCCCAATGACGGACACTTGTCGACAGGTCTCTTGAGGGTCATAGTCGAATCTAAAAAAAAAAAAAAAAAAAAAAAATGCAGAATCAGAATAGGGCCCAGACCGCGGTTCCACCGCGACCGCGGTCAAACCGCGGTGGGAACCAATCTCTGAATCTTGTCTACCGCGGTCGCGGTTGAACCGCGGTAGACAAGATTTCAGAGATGGAGTTTCCACCGCGGTTTGACCGCGGTCGCGTGTGGACCGCGGTCTGGGCTATTCTGAATTTCTTTTTTTTTTTGTATAATGTGTTACGCTTACAACAATGTCGTGGGTTGCCTCCCACACGCAGCGCCTGATTTAACGTCGCGGCACGACTCAGGATGAGCGCATTTAAGGCTCGCTCGACCTCTGTGGTTAGTCAGATGTACTCAGACACTTCCTTTGGCTCGCTCATGCCCACATACAGTTTCAATCTTAACCATTGACTCTAAATGTACGAGAGTCATTCTCGTGGCAATTTAAGCCCCTTGAAGGGAAAACTTCAACTACTCGAAATGGTCCAGACCATCGTGACTAAATTTACTGGGAACAGACGAGTCTTGAGTTGTATAGCAATACCATGTCCCCGGGTTTGAAATTCTCTCTCAACAATGTTCTGGTCGTGCAGCCTCTTCATTCTCTCCGTGTTACAACTTTGTGCTCTCGAAAGCAAGATATCTGAACTCCTCGAGCTCATGCAGTTCAGTGATTCTTGTTGTGCCCGCAGTCTTCCATATCCAAGTTTAGCTGTTTCAACGCCCACCACGCTTTATGTCAAGTTCCACTGGCAGGTGGCAAGGCCTTCCCAAACACCAACTGTATGGTGACATACCAATTGGTGTTTTGAAGGCAGTTCTATAACCCAGAGTGCATCATCTAGCTTTCTCGCCCAATCAGTTCTTGTGGCGTTCACAGTTTTGGTTTAACACACTCTTGATTTCTCTGATTGGACACTTCAACCTGTCCACTAGTCTGCGGGTGGTAAGGAGTAGCACCTTGTGCGCACATATACTTAGCAAGCAACTTTTCAAAGGCTCTGTTGCAGAAGTGAGTGCCTCCATCACTGATAATTGCTCGTGGTCTCCCGAAGCGGGTGAATATTTCTTCTTCAAAAAATCCCACACCACTTTTGCATCTTGGTGGGAACGCAGCAGCTTCCACCCATTTGGACACATAGTCTACAGCAACAAGAATGTATTATTGCCATAGGAGCTGACGAAGGGACCCATGAAATCAATCCCCCAGACGTCAAACACTTCCACCTCTTGAATTGGGTTCATGGGCATCTCGTGGCGCGGGAAATGTTCCCGGTCCCTGACATTCATTTCAGCCCTTCACCCATAAGGTGATGCATCTTTAAAAATGTTGGCCAGAAGAATCCAGCCTCTAGCACCTTTGCCGCTGTCCTAACCCTCCAAAGTGTCCTCACATACGCCGATGCGTGACAAGCCTGCAAAACAGAAGATTGCTCTATCTCGGGAAGCATCTCCGGATCATATTATCAAGGCATATTTTAAACAGATAAGGGCTCGTCCCAGTAATACGGCGCTTTCACGATAAAACCTTTTCCTTTTGACCGATGAAAGGTCGTGAGGAACTATACCACTGCGCCAGGTAATTAGCAAAGTCTGATACCATGGCGCTTCCTGAAGAGTGGTGGCGAGCAGCTGCTCGTCTGGAAAAGTTTCCAGAATTTCCTCAACCTCAACTGCCTTTTCAGCTCCCTCAAGTCGTGATAGATGATCAGCGACTTGATTCTCAGTGCCCTTACGGTCACGAATTCAAGATCGAAATCTTGCAGTACAACACCCAACGAATTAGGCGTGGCTTAGATTCTTTCTTTTTATTAAGTACCTGAGAGCTGCATGGTCAGTATATACAATTACCTTGGACCCTATCAGGTAGGATCGGAATTTGTCTAACGCGAACACCACAGCTAACATCTCCTTTTTAGTCACAGTGTAGTTCAACTGGGCGCCACTCACGTCTTTACTAGCATAATAGATTGGGTGCATCAGTTTGTCTTTCGCTGGCCCAGCACTGCCCCCACTGCGATAGTCACTGGCATCACACATTAGTTCGAACGGTTTCTCCCAGTTGGGGGCAACAATGATGGGTGCTGTGACCAGTCTCTTTTTTAAATCCTCAAATGCCACCCTGCAATCACAGAAAAAACAAAAACGGGTGATCTTTTTCTAACAACTTACATAGAGGGTTGGCAATTTTGGAGAAGTCTTTTATGAACCTCCGGTAAAAACCGGGCATTGCCCAAAGGAAGCTTCTGATTGCTTTGACTGAGGTTGGGGGAGGCAGCTTTGCTATTACATCCACTTTCGCACGATCCACCTCAATTCCCTTGCTTGACACCCGGTGCCCCAAGATTATGCCTTCTTGTACCATGAAGTGGCACTTCTCCCAATTCAGAACCAAGTTAGTCTCGATGCACTGTTTCAGCACTCGCGTCAGATTTATCAAACACTCATCAAATGAATTCCCCACCACTAAGAAGTCATCCATGAACACCTCCATTATGTCCTCTACCATGTCAGTGAATATGGCCATCATGCACCGTTGGAATGTTGCAGGTGCATTGCATAGGCCAAAGGGCACTTGTCTAAAGGCATAAATGCCATAAGGGCAGGTGAAGGAGGTCTTCTCTCTGTCCTCCGGTGCAATGGAAATCTGATTGTAACCTGAGTACCCATCCAGGAAACAGAAGTGTGACCTCCCTGCCAGTCTGTCCAACATCTGATCAATGAAGGGAAGTGGGAAGTGGTCTTTCCGGGTGGCAAGATTTAACTTCCGATAGTCCATGCAAATTCTCCAGCCTGTGACGGTTCTTGTAGATATCAATTCATTGTTGTCATTTTTCACAACCGTCATGCCACCCTTTTTAGGAACACATTGAACTGGGCTCACCCAGCTGCTGTCAGAGATTGGAAAAATAATTCCCGCATCTAACCATTTTATTACCTCCTTCTTCACCACTTCCTTCATGTTTGGGTTCAGCCTCCCCTGGTGTTCCCTGGAAGGGTTGTGACCCTCTTCCAGCAGAATCTTGTGCATGCAGTAGGCGGGGCTGATCACTTTGATGTCTGCCATGGTCCACCCAATGGCAGTTTTGCACTCCTTTAGTACCTGTAAGAGTTGTTGAGCCTGCACATCTAACAAGCTAGATGAGATAATAACAGGTAATGTGGAGTCAGGTCCCAGAAATTCATACCTGAGGTGGGCGGGCAAAGGCTTTAACTCCAGCTTTGGTGGTTCTTCAATAGATGACTTGGCTGGTGGAGTTTCCCTTTTTTCTAAGTGCAAGGGCTCAAATTCTAGATTTCTATCCCAGAACCCTCTACCTTCTAATGCCAACACCCATTCCGATAGATCCTCCACATTCACTTCATCTAAGTTCATCAAACATGCAGACAGGGGGTCCTCAATAGTCAACACCTCATCATCAGACTCTACTATTACATCCACAGCATCAATAAGAGAGCAATTGGCGAACTAGCTTGGTCGCCTCATAGACTTCTGCACATTGAATGTTATTTCTTCATCATTGAGCCTCATCTTGAGCTCCCCAGTCTCACAATCAATCAGAGCTCTTCCCGTGGCCAAGAATGGTCTTCCTAAAATTATAGGAATCTCTTCATCCACTTTGCAATCCAAGATCACAAAATCTGCAGGGAACACGAATTTCCCTACCTGAATCATCACATCATCAAGGATACCAAATGGACGCTTCACAGTCCTGTCGGCTAATTTCAACAACATGGAGGTGGGTCTAGCTCTCCCAATGACCAACCTCTTATAAATAGCCAGAGGCATAAGATTAATGTTGGCCCCTAAATCACAGAGCGCCTTAGCAAAGGCGAAATTTCCGATAGTGCACGGAATTGTAAAGCTCCTTGGGTCAGACAGCTTTTCTGCAATTGGCCTAGTCACCACTGCACTACAGGTCTGAGTAAGTGTAACTGTGGCCAAGTCTTGAAAGTCAAACTTCCTGGACATCAAGTCCTTCATCATTTTTGCATATCCAGGCATCTCCTTTAAAGCTTCGATCAATGGTATATTCACCTGGATTTGTTTAAGCATTTCAAAGAACTTCTTATATTGCTCCTCCTTTTGATGCTTGGCCAACCTCTGTGGAAAAGGTACAGGAGGTCTCTTCTTCCCAATCACTTGGGACTGATCTTTACCAGCTACTATCTCAATTACTGGCTCCTGAACTGGGTCAGCTGCTTCCTCGGTCTCCTGCTGAATGCTCTCTTCTTCTTGTGCAGGCTGGACTGTCACCTCTGTCAGTTTAGTTGTCTCATCCAGCTCAATGGGCACTGGTATGAGTGTCTCATCCTGAATATTTTGTCGAGCCCTCTCTTGTTCTACATCCAGATCCCTGCCATTACGGAGACTCACCGCCATCAACTGCTTTGGGCCCTAATCTTTTGGATTTATTTGTGTGTCTGCAGGTACTGTCCCTTGAGGACGATTTTTCAGAGACATGGAAATCTGGCCCATTTGCACTTCGATAATTTTGATTGATGCATCATGTGCATCTACTCTCTCATTGATTTTGGCGTTGGACCCAATAACCTGCTGCATCATTGCTTCTAGTCTAGAAAACCCATCTTTTTGTCTTCCACCATGCTGCTGCTGAGGTGGATAATACCCTTGCTGCTGATTGTGATTGTTGTATCCTTGTTTCTTGGGATAAGGTGCCATATTGTTAGGTGGTCTCATACCTCCCATGTTTCCTGTGTTAAACTGTGGCTGCGCCGGCCTGTATTGCTGCTGATTTTGCTGGCCCCAGTTCTGATTGCCCTGTCTCTGGCCTCCATAGTTGGACACATAGTTCATGTCCTCAGGGTGTTGATGATGATGATCATGTTCTACGTTCCAAGGATTACCAATTGGCTGGCTAATGCAAGATGTGCACAAGCCCCCGTTGGTAGTGTCTACAATATGTACTTGCTGTTTCTGCCCTGATTCCTCCACCTTTTTGGTGAGTATGCTCATCTGTGTCAGGAGGATCGCCATATTTTCAGCCATGGTATTTGAGGGATCAAGAGGCACTGAGTGCACCACTGGAGTGATAGGTGCATTCCTGGTCGTCCATCCCGAATGCTGTGCCATCTTGTCAAGCAGATTCTGACCTTCTCTCCAGGTTTTGCTCAAGAATGCCCCACCAGCTGAGGCATCTACAATATTCTTCATGCTGTCTGACAGTCCCATGTAAAATCGTTGTCCCAACATCTGTTCTGGAACACCGTGGTGGGGACACATAACCAACATTCCTTTAAACCTGCCCCATGTCTCATGCAGTGTCTCCATTGGTTTCTGTTTGAATCTCACGATCTCATCAATTTGTTGAGCAGTTTTGTTGGGCGGGTGGAACTTGTTGTGAAATTTCTTGACTAAATCATCCCAAGTTTCTATAGAGTTTATGGGGAGTGATTTTAGCCAAATCTGAGCAGCTTCTGTCACCGAGAATGGAAACAATAACAGCCTGATTGCTTCCGGAGTCACGTTGGGTTGCCTTTGAGTTTTGCAGATAGACAGGAAGTTCTTCAAGTGCTGCTGAGGATCTTCTATTTGTGTCCCAGAAAAGAGTCCCATGTTTTGCAACAAGTGCAGCATGTTATTTGTGATCTGGAACGATTCAGCTTGTATTGCGGGCACAACAATGGCAGTGGCCAGATTGTCAGCTGTGGGTTGTGCCCAGTCATATAGTGCACCCTCAGGCGCAGGAGGTGCCACTTCTCTGGCATTTAAGCCAACTTGCTCATTCCTGACGTTTCCGTTGGGGTCGTTTACGTCTCCCATGTCAATTTCGAATTTGCGTGTTTGTTGGGATTGTTGAAGTCTTTTGTTGGCACGGTTCAATGTCCAGAATATTTTCTCGGGGTCTGAGAGTCCTTCAAGTAGTTCTCCAGTCCTCGTAGAATTTCTAGGCATACACCTGTGCGACCAGATCAACAACCGTCAAAATTTCAATGAAAAATTGGGTAGAGAGAAAACTGACCACACTAAGAATTTTTGTATTTCTATCAATGGTAATTGATAATTCCGTTAATTCCCCGACAACGGCGCCAAAATTTGATCATGCCCAACTATGCCTTATAAAAAGGACAATGCGGACGTAGCAAATATAACCTGAGTATTGTGTCCAGAGTCGAATCCACAGAGAATTAACCTATCAATCACTATCTTTAGACCTACTAAACTCTTTAGAATCAATTTCCCAAACGTTGAGAATCACATTTGATGGTGTTTTTAATAACTAAGATTAACAGTAACTAATAGCTGCAAATTAAAGATGCTAAGCTGTAAACAATAATGAGAAAGCGCCAAGGTACTGATTTCCCCTATTGATGGAATTCCTTCTGTTTATGTTTCATACAAATTCACCAACACATTCTATCAATCATGAACGCTCTTCTTACCGTAAATCTCTCCCGAGTAATCACAGTAATTTACTAAATGCACTCTCCTGAGATACACTAGCTAGCTTTGTTTATCACGGTTCACTTAAGATTGCACCCAAGGCTTTTTTATTCCTAATCCCGCCTTTAAACCCGCAGTTATAGATCCCTCTTATACGTTAGGAGTGGTGTTGTTCAACATTCACCTAAATATGCACTCTCTCTCGAGTTATGCACACTATATAGGCACAGCTAATTGAGGATCCTGTCAATTAACTACAACAAACACGTAGTTGAACAAATAAAAATTAAACTGGCCAACTGTATTCACATAAACAAGAAGTTCATCCCTCAATAGGTTCCAACAAAACCCTAGACAAAATATTTAGCTGCTCATAACTATGGGTAAATAAACTAGAACAATATTCATAATCATAATTGCAAGAAAAGTTAAAGAAGAAGAAGATATGATGTTTTAGGTGATCTCTCACAATTGTTTTGCTTGCTAAAATATTCTCTAATACCCTCCTTCCTCCTTTGGGCGAAGTCTAGTATTTAAAATAGGGTTTTTGGGCTAAAAATCCCGTATTTTGCACTTAAGTCCCTGAACTTTTCCGCCTCTGCCGCGGTCGCGGTCAAACCGCGGCCACATACCTTCTATGAATTTCAACTTGTCCGTGACAGTCTTCTACCGTGGTTCTGCCGCGGTCGCGGTGGAACCGTGGCAGTCCTTCTTCAGGCCTGGCTTGAGCTGCTTCGCGTGGTTCACTTGGCAGAATTTTTTACGATTGGCCTCTTTTTCTCCATATTTGATCCCAAAAGTACTCCATTGCCTTCTCTTGTCATATATCACCTGCAAAGCATGAAAAGCACTAATCAGAGCATTTTGTTATCACTATTATCATCAAAACTATACAAGAAGGTGGTTCTTTAGGGCCTAATTATAGTTAAATTCACCTATTATTAGGTAGCTAGCCATTCTACCTTATATTAACCTATATATTTAATGGTCGATGTAACTATTTCCAATACGAAAGGGATCGACCTTTGGAGTAACGGTAAAATTTTCTACGTATGACCTATAACAAGTCACGGATTCGAGTTGTGAAAACAACCATAATGCAAGCATTAGGTAAAATGTCTATATTACACCTGTTCTTTGAACCATGCATAAATACAAAATATTTTGTGCACCGGCTGCCCGTAACCATTTTCAAGGGTTCTATCTTTATTTGGCGTTTGAGTTTGTTTATTATTAAAGTTATATGAGTGGATTCCAAATCCTACATGTAGTGAGCTAGTCAACTTTGCTGGTATAGGAATTGGAAGTAAGTTTTAAATAATTACACATGTCTTAACTTCCAAGACTTTAAAGATCAATTAATGAAATGAATCTTTACTAGAATTGGACATAGAAACAAATGAGGAACAGTCTCCTTTCTTTATGTAATTTGGCCCCCCCCCCCCCCCGAATTCTAACGATGACGGAAGTCTTTCTCTTGAGAGGCCGTGTGACTTTATCTCTTTGAAGAAGGGCGAACTCTTCTTTATATACACAATAGTTTAATGTACAAAATTGGAAGAAGAATTGCTGCTTTCAAGCGTGAACCGAGTCCAGGATTCGGACTAGAAACTATTGTTTTATCCGATGCAGTTAGCTCTATTCCCTGACCCGAGGGCGGGAACTGTAAAAGTTATTCAGCAATTCCATTTTTGTTATATCACTACAGCATTTTAGGCCTACAACCACCCCTGAGAAGTGTGGCCTAAGATGCCAAGAAGTATAGCATTTGGGCAAAGGCAACGCTTTACGACTTTAGGCAACGCTTTTTGGGGGGTGGCCTAAAGTACCGTAACCTTTGATTATTGGTCACGCTTTGTAGGTGTTGCCTTAGAAGCCTCGCTTTAAAAGTGTGGCCGATACGGTACAAAGGCCACACTTTATTTTCTCATATAGCCACGCTTTTATGACATAAGGCTACACTTATAAAGCGTGATCTTTGTCACGTTATAGGCTACGCTTACAAAGTGTGGCTTCTAGAGCAACTTTTATCGTTAACAATGCCAGATTGACAATCCCTATGGCCACACTTTCTAAGCGTGGCGATTTTGTCTACACTACAAAGTTATTTTTCAAATACTTATATTAGCCACAATTTTGTGGTTAAAAAACTATATTTGTTTGCATCAAGTTCTCACACACAACACACACACACACACACACACACACACACACACACACACACATATATATATATATATATATATATATATATATATATATATATGAAGCACTAATTTAAATGATAAGTAATAGAATAAAAATAATTCAAATGCATATACTTGAAATAAATTTCAACAAAAGAAACACACTTTGTGTACTATCAATAGTAATAAAGCAATGTTGGTTCAAATTCACTAGTAAAGATCTCTACAAAACCAAATGTACTCATATTTAGTGTCAACAAAAATAAACATCTTGTTCAAAAGGTCTTCACCATTCACTTTAATGATTCAAATTGATTTGTGGCCACCATTTCCAATTGCATCACCCGTATTTTCCTACACATTCAAAATAAAATTAAAAATTAGGAAGAAACACAGACACACACACACACACACACACACATATATATATATATATATATATATATATATATATATATATATATATATATATGCACTCAAAGTTTCCTATCACACACTTATAGAAAGCATGATTTTGTAAGTTACTTAAGATTGAGGTAGTTTTTAGAATTGTAAAATATAAATACATTTTCAATACTCGGGCATGAGTTGAGCCAGAAGAATGTTGTGGATTTTTGCCTCTCATAGCTCGTGCACTACTTGCATCAACCGGTGAAGGAATATTAGATCCAACACACCCTTGTATATCATGAAAATCTAGTCCAGGGTTGTTTTTCACCAATTGACTAAAAAAACATCGCATTTCTTCCCTCATCATTTCCTTCATTTCTTCCTTCAGAGAAGTTATTTCGTTGGCATGCTTTTGTTTAAGCTTGGTGATTTCTTCATCTTTTTTCAGAGAGCTTGTCGTCACCGATCTACCATAGCATCTAACCCGACCAGGCTGCTCCTTTCCAAATACAGCCATAAATGCATCATCTGCTGTTTCTCCAGAACTTTGACGATTCTGAAGTTCAGACTGTCAAAAAAATATTATTACACATCACTTACAATTCAAGAAGCATCGAACACTAAAATAAGTTTTAACAAGTCAAGTCAGATTAAATAAAAGTTTAACATACCTCAAAATTTAGCCAAGAATGTCAATAGATTTTTCAGTGACAATGATCATAACCATTTTAATATGAAGTTTCAAATAAACAGAACTGTTTTTTTCCCCAAGTACCCACATTATTCTGTTGCCAAACTTCTTCATATTATCATTTTTTTCTCTACAAACCGGTGGATAAATTTACACCTTGCGACAACCACAACTGAATTCACCACAGCATATTTGCAAAAACTTCCTTTATAGGCTCTAAAAATTATTTTATAATCACAAGGACAAGGGAATTTCTTATCCCCTCAAGCCTCCAAAAATCAAGAATAAAGCAACTGATGGAATAACAAGTATCCAGAAGAGAAACATTAGCCCCATAGCTGGAAGAACCTTTCACCAAATGAAAAGTTCCATAAAAGTCAACAAAGAAAAAAATAGTTGTATCCTGCATTTATAACCAAGATTTTTTTTTGAACCATCTGAACACTTCCCCGGTTACCATCAACCATATCTGAACGTAACCCTCTGGCTATCTTTCAGGTCCAACTACTTTCTTTTGAATGCCTTGAAGAAGCAAGAAGAGTGAATGCAGCCCAGAAAAGAGAAGAAAGCCTAAGGAAAACAGCTGCTGAAGCAAAGAAGAGATTGAGGTGGCTACTGATTTCTTTTCTGACTCTAAGGTGATTGGCGAAGGGGGCTATGGGAAAGTTTACAAAGGCAACCTTGATCATACCCTTGTTTGCATCAAAATTCTTCATCCTGATGCATCACAAAAGAAAGAGGAATTTCTAAGATGCACAGCCCTCTCTCCAGCTTCAAGCTGTGGGAGAGACGATTAAAAACATCAATTCAACATCAACATATGCAGCGCTATCATGAACATGCTGTTGGGGAAAAATACAGTGGTGATTTGCGTCTATTTTTGAAGGAGAAGAGGGCTTTGAAAGAAGGTGATGGATGGGTTAGAGAGCATATTAATCCTATAGCTGTTACACAGGCTTCAAAATCACATCAGGGGGATCATGAGTATGCTGAAAATCCGTTTAAGACATCACATGTAGCAGCTGTCACTAGTACTGCTATAGTTCCTGTTGAAACAGCTTTTGCTAGATTTTCACAGGATGTAGCTATTGCTTGGCAGAGTAACTCATGTCCTGTCGCTATGGACAATGTTGTGCTTATGAGGAATAATCAGAAGAAGTCGGAGGCTGTGTAAAATCTTGAGAAATCTAAAGTCGAGGTGCAGCGACAAGTGGAGGTTAACGAGCAGGCTGGTGTTGCTACAGGTCCAAGTGCTGGACAAAAAGGACAGGGGCAAACTAATGTACAACAGTTTGCACATGAGAAGGCAAAAGCTGGTGCGACAGATGGTGATCGACCTACTGTTAGATTCGGTAAAACAACTGAAAAATCAACAGGTGTGGAAGCTAAAGATGCTACTCAGCTAATTGCTAATCAATCTACTGCTGGTGCACAATAGCTCTTTTGAAGGATGGAAGCGAGCAAGTTGTGCAAAAGGAAGATTCACAAGAAGCCGCTGAACCTAAAAGTGACAAGGAGGATCGTGAGATTGCTTTGCAAGCTGAAAATTTCAGCAGTCGGGGAAACTGCTGGATAAGTTACTGGATCAAAGGATGTTAAATCTAAAGATAATGGAATAGCAAGGAAATCAACTGGGAAAGACTGGACAATGGTGGTTCGAGCTTCTACTAGACTGGACAAGTATCTGCTCCAAATGACTACTTCTGAAACAAATAATATCATCTACTTCTGAATATTTATTTTCTTTCCACATTTATGACTCACAGATACAGAATGGAGAATTCTGTGCAGGCAACATCATATTAAAAATCTTGTGCAGGTATAATCATATTATTTGAGAAGGGTTGACAAATATCTAACATCTTGTACAAATTTCCATATTAAAGAAACACATTCAGTTAAAGAGAGCAAATACAATAACAAGACTTAACTTGCAGCATGACTTACTATTGCAACTTGAGTATCCGTATGAACTTCCTTCCCTTTCTTTGTACGAGTTGTAATAAACATTTCAGACTTTGATGGTTCCTCATTATTCTCTTTGGTTGCGCGCTACAAATTACATCAAAGAAGATATAAAAAAATATCACTGTGTTCCAACAAAGTACAAAAAGAAATGAAAGTCAGATTACAAAGTGTCGACTAAATATTACCAATGCCACACGCACTATTGCAAAATTAATAGGTCCCATTCGGTGCGTCCACATTTGTTTTTTCCTATTTTCAGAATTTAATTGGCACATAGCCTAACAACAAAAAAAGAATATTAATTAATAAATCAAAAAGGAAACAATATATCTGTTGCTAACAATATAATTTGAACGTGGCCTTTATTGCTTCTGTTTTTTCACTAATATTAGTAGCAATAGTTGAAGGCAGAATCCCAGGTGTTTATAGTGGTGGAGCGTGGCAGAGTGCTACAATCGACCAATCACATTTCGGATAAAGCATACACAAGAAAGAAGATTCTTGAAATGGTAGCAGACGATTTTCTATCTACGTCAACTAATGCATTTTCAAGTACCTTTAAACTATTAGTAAAGTTATATTCTTGTAGGTGCCCAAGACAATGCAATGTAATAGCCAGTTCCAACTGCATATGTTCATATGAGATCTCTCAAGTTACTCAATCGTTTAAAAAGAATAGTGTAACTCTTGGATTTTTATATTCTTGATGGTATAGAGGGTGTTGTATTTTTTGACTTTATACTCCTCTTAACAGCTTGATCGGCTGTCAATTTTTCTTGATCTTCCTTTGCCGGGTGGCCATCAAATTCTTAATTTTCCACCATCCTTTATTGCTACTGGTGCATTAATCTATACAGCTCAGTGCATACTTTATGGTGTTAGACAATGTATTAAGGCTTTCAAGTTGCATACAAAATGCTCAAAGTATCAACCTCTATGAGTGTACTAACTCTATATCGTATGAAGACTGTAATTAATTTCTCAAGCTTGCTCTAATATTGACAGCTCTACTAAAACTATAGTAGGTAGCTCACAATAGGTAGAGAATGTAGAAATGTAGAAATGCCATTTGTAATATACTGCAACAATAGGTAGAAAATGTAGAAATGCACGGTTTGATCTTACTTGGACATCTTCGTCATCCCAATACTCAATCAATTGACAGAATTGAACTTCGGGTATCTCAATGGGACGATTTTGTAGCATTTCGTCAATAGTAGCATTTTTATCAAAATATTTCTTCTTAATATTTTTCTTGTGTCGCTTCCAAGCATCACGAAGACCAGTCATTACCCACTTCTCTCTTTCAGCTGGAATTAAGAACTTGGACTGCAAAACAACATACAAACATGTACACACACACACACACACACACACACATATATATATATATATATATATATATATATATATATATATATATATATATATCTTTTCTTAGTAGGAAAAATACAAAAAATATATAATTGAAAAATTAGTTATACTTACATTGACATATTCCCACATTCGTTGCTTAATATCCTTTAACACAGCATGCCACCTAGTATGCACCAAGGGGATAAATCTTGGATTCCTTGCAATTGTTCCTAAAAAGTTGGTCAAATCAGACACTCTCTTGTCAGTTGGTCCAACTGCTTGTCCTTTATCAAATGTCACCTCCTCTCTTTCTTCAAAACTTCTTGCATGAATATTCTTACATGTTGTTTGCCTCGAACTCTTTTCTTCTCTGATGTCCCTAGATTGATATAACAAGCAAGACATAAGAAGAAAAAAATCAAAATATGTAGAATAGTTATAAGGTTTAAGACATACCACCTGTAGCACCATCGATGTTCATGTCCTCATCTCCATTAAATTCATCGTCACCAACTTCATCTTGTGTAGCAAAATTATCCAATTCTATTTCACGCTCATCAATAATAGGAGAGGACATAAATCTGACTTCATTTTCTGGGTGATTATCAGGATGTTTTTCACCACCGACTTGTATCCCATATTTTTTTAGAAATTGATTAACACTCGTTGACGGTAGGACTAAGTTTGTCTTTACCACTTTGCAATTTTGTAGCTCCTGAATATCAAGTTGTTTCTCTCCTTCACCTTGTGTTCTTCTAAGCATATGTAAAGTGTTAGGATCTACCTTTGCAGATGATTGGATCATGGATGTGGGCACAGGTAATTTACTCATTCCTTGCTTTTGATGGGCTCCTCCAATTGAATTGACCTTTGTTTAATTTGTCCTTTACTTGCAATACTATGTGAAGTGTTCAGATCTTCCCTTGAAGACGATTGGATTAATTCGTACACCGGTAATCTATTCCTTCCTAACTTTTGAACTAACACATCGGATTGAGTTAACTTCTATCTACTTTGTCCTTCTAATGTTGCAGGCATACAATTCTTCCTTTTAACTCCAAGTAATACATGCTCTTTAGCAGCTTTATCGTTACGATCACTTGCAAGCTTTTCTCTCTTAATCTGAAATTTTTCGGCTAGTTCAGCACTTGATCGGTATTGGAAATCGAAACCTATATTCTTCATTGGACTTTGATCTTTGTTTGGATTCGGAACTTTTCTCTTAAGAGCTGCCGCTTGATTCATCCTACATACAAAAAGAATTAAATTACTTTAGCCTAACAACTAGTAAGAATATATAACAGTATGTGAGAAAGTAAATATTTAAGAAATAAGACACATAACAACCCCTAGTCTACATTTGTTTTATCGACCCTTTGTGGAGGATCAACAAATTTTTGAACATAGGATCAGAAGCTATAATTGATCAGAGTATTAGAAAAGACCTTGAGAACCAATGTCAGTAGCAGCACCAGTTCCTGCCTCCTCCCTATGTCTTTGTATAACCATACAATTCCCAACTCTTACCACCAGAAGATACTTTTTATGTGTTTGGTTTCCGATGCATATAAATTTTTCATAATTTCTTTCACCTGTTACACCTAAAAGAAACTTCTCATGTCATCATTCCCATTAGAGGTACACCACACATGCTTCCTAAATTTAAAAGTTTGAAAGGTTAAGGGCAACCCGAACTGCTTCTCAAGAGGCCAACTAATTTATACAAAGTTTCCTGGCCAGTATGCCCTAATACATCCCTCCAAAGTGGTGAAGAGACTCTATGCAGTAAATGGAGAAACAGCTTATTTAAAAGACTGGCACTCAATCAAACCTCTTTGGAGTTGTTCTCCCAAATATGAGAGGACAGTTAGGTCTAAAATGAAACCAGCGACCACATATCCGAAAAAGGATAAGAGAAAAAAAAGAGGAGAATCCATGAAAAGTTACCCAGACAACACAGAAGCTTATGGAACATGGAATAATAGCCCATAACAGCATCGTTGCAAGTACAATCTTTTTCAGGAAAGAGGTTTCAAGATATGATTTTGTTGCGGCATTTGGAAAGTCAGATGATTTGCAGCCCTAAATAGTCTAGTAAAGTGTGAAATTTCCCAAAGGTGTACATGATGTCCTAGCCCCTGAATGTTCCACAAGCTGAGCTTCACCAGCTTTCCAACAATTACAGAATATGGAGGATGGAATTGTGCATTCTGTCATCGTCATGCATAACCTGGGATTAACAAGAAACCTATACTGAACTGAAGCATGGTTCATGATGCTGCAGAACAGTTATGTTTGTTTCCTTTTCCTACTTTAAGAATTACAAGCTGGTGTTCACAATAGGTTACAAGCTTAAGGGAGGTGCAAGTTTAAACCATCATCAGAATTCCCTCAAAGAAATGAACTCTAACATGACAACTGAGAGCCCTTACCCAACAATTCTCTTGGTTCCAGAGGATATATAAAGATATGTAGATAAACAATTCCAGAGCATATATAAATAAACAAAGTTACAAAGATACCTGTTCAATATCTCTTGGTTCCTTAAAATTTGGTAGTCCAATATCTTCTTTAGTTGCATGTGCACCACCTCATAATAATAAAAAAACAAATATGTATATACTNGCTATAAGTGATTGAATTACCTTATATATTCTTGAACTTCATCACAATTGTTCAATAGGTATATATGTGCCTGATTTAGTGACATGTCATCCAAAACAATTGGATCGCTCTTTTTCGCTCCTAAAGGACAACCTGTATTAGGGAACAAACTAGAAGATTGTGCATTAATTGAATCATATTCATCATTGTTTCGGGGTCGTCGATTAAATCGAGTCTTTACACCTCCATGTAAGTACCTAGAGCATAAAGTCAAACACTCTTCAACCAAATATGCCTCAGCAATAGATCCTTCTGGATAATTTCTGTTGCGAACATATGATTTTAATGTACACATATACCTTTCAGGAGGATACATCCATCGATTTTGAACTGGACCTCCCAACCTTACCTCATTTGCCAAATGAACAGGCAAATGAATCATTATATCAAAAAATGTTGGAGGAAAAATTCTTTCCAATTGATTCGTTGTTTCTCTAATCTCTACTTCCAAGCAATCTAACTCTTCCATTGTGATAACTTTTTGACATAAACGGTGAAAGAAAGAACTTAGACGAATCAAAGGGATAGCAACATGATTAGGAAGTATGCTTTTAACTGGTATTGGCAACAAGTAATGTAACATGAAGTGGGCATCATGGGTTTTATAACCGGATAATTTTCTTTCATCTAGCTGCACACACCTGGATATGTTGGAAGCACTACCATCAGGTAGCTTTGCTGTCTTTAAAACACCACAGAAAACTGATTTTTCACCATTGGTCATTGAGAAGCATGCTTTTGCAAACTTTTTTCTCTTGCCATCCTTGTATCCTTTGGTTGATGGTTCTCCTAATGCCCATCTCTTT
>NW_017673508.1:0-93494 GCF_001879085.1 Nicotiana attenuata | reverse complement strand
GACACTAGTAAGGCCATAAATATCTTCTTCAACCTCATACCAGTCGCTTAAATAAGACAACTCTAAAATAGCCATAATAGTCTAACTCAACTATATCAACTATTCTACCATAATAAGTCAAATTTGCGTCAACTTGGATTTTTTATCTTTTTGAGCTTTGCAAAACTTTTACTTTTGGGCGACTAATGTAACACCACTATTTTGTGTTTTACGTCTTGCATCACGCTGCCTCGCATGGAATCTATATCCATTAATGAGATACCCACTATTTGAGAAGCATGCTTTTGCAAACTTTGTTCTCTTGCCATCCTTTGTATTCTTTGGTTGAAGGTTCTTCCTAATGCCCATCTCTTTCAGATCATAACGAGCATTT
Source organism: Nicotiana attenuata (assembly GCF_001879085.1). Taxonomy (NCBI): domain Eukaryota; kingdom Viridiplantae; phylum Streptophyta; class Magnoliopsida; order Solanales; family Solanaceae; genus Nicotiana; species Nicotiana attenuata. The sequence continues at coordinate 93,121 of NW_017673508.1, read as the reverse complement.
GCATGATCCTTTGTCTTGCCAGGAATGTCCAAAATAGTTCCAATTACATTATCCACTATATTTTTCTCTATATGCATTACGTCAAGGTTATAACGTAACGTGTTGTGCTGCCAATAAGGTAATTCAAAAAAATTGACCATTTTTCCAAGGGCCATCATTTGTTCTCTTTCGCTTCTTCCCAAACACATTGTTAAAAATCTGTAAGCTATTAAGCACATTAGTTCCCTTTAACAAAGGCGGAGGAGGCCTAAATTCTATTTTTCCATTGAAAGACCTTTTATTAGATCTCCAACAATGATCCATAGGCAGAAAAACAAGATGATCCATATAACACATTTTTCGACTATGTTTAAGATAACGAGAATTAGTGCCATAATTACAACAAGGGCAAGCCAACTTTCCCTTTGTACTCCAACCGGATAACATAGCATATGCAGGAAAGTCACTGATTGTCCATAAAAGAGCTGCTCGCATTTGAAAGGTTTGATCTCTTGAAGCATCATATGTTTCTACCCCGGACTCCCACAAAACATTTAACTCTTCTATTAATGGTTGTAAATAAACGTCATTGTCATTTCCAGGTGATCGTGGCCCAGGTATAAGCAAAGAAAGCATACAGTACTTTGGCTTCATGCACATCCAAGGAGGCAAATTATACACCATTAAAATAACTGGCCATGTGCTATGAGATATGCTCATGGTCCGAAATAGATTGAACCCATCACTTGCTAAGCCAAGTCCAAATTGCGAGAATCCCTTGCAAATTATGAATGCAAGCTATCAAAGTCTTTCCATGCTTTCCCATCAGCAGGATGCCTTAACTTTCCATCTTTAGAACGCTCCTCGTCATGCCACCTCAATGTATCTGCTATCTTTGAGCATATAAATAGCCTTTTAAGTCTAGGAATTAATGGAAAGTGTCTCAAAATTTTTGCTGGAACACGATAACCTTTTTTGGAAGCCTCAAGCTCGCTATCTACTTCAGGATATTTAATATATCGAGATGATCCACAAACATGACAATATTCATCATCCTTATGGTCATTCCTAAATAGCATGAAATCATTGGGAGATGCATCAATTTTTTCATAATCAAGACCGAGATCCTTTACCATAGATTTGGCTTTATTGTAGGATATAGGAATGTTCAAGTCAGGCATCGCCTCTTTTAATAGCTCTAAAAGAGAAGTGAAAGATGCATTGCTCCATCCATGTAGACACTTCAACAAATACAGACAGATTGTAAAAGATAATCTAGAGAATATACACTCCTCCAGCATGTGCAATATTTCTAAATTGATCATTCAACAACCCATCAATATCATCGTAAGAGTAAACATTATCATCAATGTCACAATTAACATTCATCGAAATTTCCCATTCCCCATGATTAATCCATCTTGTATAACCTTGAACAAACCCATAACATATTAGATGGTCATACACTACATTCCTTCGAGTCCAACGAATATTACAACACTTTGCACATGGGCATTGAATTTCTTCGCCTTGAGGATCTCCATAAGAGTAAGCAAAATCTAAGAAAGATTGAACACCCTCGATATACTCTTTGCTATACCTTGGTAAATCCATCCATTCCTTGGATGGAACATTTGAATTCCTAAAAATAAAATTTGTTAGATCTTCAAATATATAATCATTTAAGCATTACATATATGGTAAAACTAAATCCTAAATGTCAAGAATAAATCTGTAAAATCGTGTGTTGTAAAATAATAGGACTTTCTTACCTAGCCATGACACTTAAGCTAAGCCAAATACAACTTTAAGTCCACCGCAAATGTTTCCGAGCGTGACTTATCTTCTTGGATAAAAAAAAGCAAAATTAGGATCCACAAAACAAATCGAAGGAAATTAAAGCAATAAAAAGATATATTGTTGACCATGTCAATTTGCAACAAAAAAAAAGGTATCTACACATACCTAAATTGAAGAACATCTAAAGAATCTAAGAAGACAAGATCTTAGCTTGCAACATGAATTACTATTGCAAACTGGGTATTTGTACATTTAAAAATTTGACATGAAAATGAACAGAAAGGGCATTAATTACTAAAAGAGGGAACATCAGAAAAATCATTCATGATACTACTAAAAAGAATCAACTTATAACCTTTCTATATGAAGAAACAAGAAAAATATGAAATTTGTGCATACCCAAGAAAGAAAATGAGATTGGTGCGAAGGTGCAGAACAAGAAAAATATAAAATTTATGAGTACCTTGAAGCCATATATACTTATATTCAAAGAAGAAAGCACCTATTGCGAGCAGCTACTAGAAGAATATATACAACTTATAGTTATATCATATCTACAAAAATATTCAAGTATTTCACTGTCAAACTTTACAACTTAATTTTCTTCCTTGAACTCTTCACAATATATCTTTGTCTAATCAATTACACATGAGTTTCTGTTGATTTCTTATAGCAAGAAGGAGGCTTCAGATCTTAAAAATTTGGAAAGGGCAATAGAAACCTTCAAGTGTTCTAACTCTTTTGATGTTTTGCTTAGTGTACATGAGCAAGGTGAGAAGGATTCTAGGAATATATTGCAATTGGTGCAGGGTGACATAGGTTTAAAAGATCAACAAACCAGATCTCCGGGCAGTATAAAAGAGCAGCAAATTGCCAAAACTGTTGATCTTTGTTTAGGTACTTCAAAAGACATTGTTCCTACTCCTACACTTCATTTATCAAAGGAGTTAGTACCATGCCTTAACAGCAGCAAAGAAGCTCAGGACAGTGGCAATTTAGCTAAGGATTTGGGTATCCAATCAATTGCCTCTGTCACGACCCAAACCCCGCACTGGTCGTGATGGCGCCTCTCGTGAAGACGAGGCCAGCCAACTAACCCAACTCGTCTTTACAAAAATAATTTAAACATGAATAAACAGCTAAAATATGACTTAATAATATTAATTAGCGGAAATACAACCCAACACAGCCCTAATCGGGGTGTCACAAGTCACGAGCATCTATTAGAATGTAAGTATAACCACAAGGTGTAAAAATACACTAATCAAGAATAATGAACAAAGGGAGAAGAACGATGCTGCGAACGCTGGCAGTCACCTCGTTGAACTCCTATATCTCTGGCTCTGATCAGCCAAACCCGCTACCGGGTGAATAAATACCTGCATCTGCACACGGGGTGCAGGGAGTAAAGTGAGTACTCCAACTCAGTGAGTAATAAAGGTAAATAACAACTGAGCGGTAAGAAATCACGTATGACATATCATCATGCTATATAGAAGTAGTGTAAAACCCTTTGAGAAAAGCAGTGAAGCTGTGAAATCTTTAGAAATATCTTAGCTCAGTTTAAAACCTCTTTTGAAAACGACTTTTTCAACAGTATGCAAACGAATGCAAATCAAATAGTGCAGATAAGCACAGAAGTCCGCTCCTCGGGCACCACACTCAATTAACAGATAATGTCAAGCAATCCGGTAGATATCACATGAAGTAGCACAAACAACGAGTAAAGGCAGGAAAATGAAATAAAGTAAACACACAGGACAGTACTAGTACCGCTGCGGCGTGCAGCCCGATCCACATACCGCTACGGCGTGCAGCCCGATCCGTTTATCGTCGACGGCGCTTACTGGGGGTGTGCAGACTCCGGGAGGGGCCCCTTACGGCCCAAGCGCAATATCAAGCCATCTCGTGGCATCAATCTAGGCCCTCGGTCTCATATCAATATCAGTATAACACTGCTGCGGCGTGCAGCCAGATCCAAATGTATCCTCACAATACAGGCCCTCGGCCTTACCCAGTCAAAGATCAACAAGCCACTCGGGTAACAGTAAAACATGATGCTCAGCCTAAAATATTTTTGAAAATATCATTTCAAGCGTTTAAGGCATAATAAACTTGGCTGAGATTTAAAATAGTGGAAAATACGTGACTGAGCTCAAGTATATAATTAAAACAATGAGGAATTCTCAACAACAATCCCCGAAGGGTTCAAATAGCTGGCACAAAGCCCAAATATGGCAATCAGCCCAAATTGTGATGATAACAAGTATTTCAGACAAATACGCAGTAAATTCATCAATCGGGACGGACCAAGTCGCAATCCCCAACGGTGCTCTACCCCACGTGATCACGCCCAACTATGCCTTATAAAAAGGACTCTGCGGACGTTGCAAATATAACCCGAGTATTACGCGCAGGGTCGAATCCACAGAGAGTTAACCTATCAACCACTATCTTCAGACCCACTAATTCTTCAGAACCAGCTTCCCAAATATTCAAATCTCAGTTGAATGTTCTTTAGCAACTATGCTTGCAAGTAACTAAATAGCTGTAAACTAAACTAATAAGGTTGTATACAATTATGAGGAAAAGCTAAGGCAATGATTTCCCCTATTGCTGGAATCCCTTCTGTTTATGCTCATACAAATTTACCAACACATCTCTATCAATCATGAACGCTAATCTTACCGTAAATCTCTCCCGAGTAATCACAGTAATTTTACTATTGCACTCTCCCGAGATACACTAGCTTATTTTATTTAGCACGATTCACTTTAGATTACACCTAAGGCTTCGTTATCCCTAATCCCACCTTTAAACCCGCAATTATAGATTCCTCTAATAATCTAGGAGTGGTGTTGTTCAAAAATACCCTAAATACGCACTCTTTTCCAAGTTATGCACACTAAATAGGCACAACTAATTGAGGATCCTGTCAATTAACTATAACAAACACGAAGTTGAACAAATAGAGATTAAACTAGCAATTTGTATTCACATAAACAAGAAGTTCATCACCCAATAGGTTCCATCAAAACCTTAGACAAGGAATTTAGCTACTCATGGCTATGGGAAAAGAAACTAAGATTGAATTCATCATAAAAATCAAAAGAAAAGAAGAAAGATGTTTAGAGTATTCTCACAATGGTTTTCCTTGCTAAGAAACCTTAAAAATCAATACATGCCTCTCTTGGGCGAAGTCTAATGTTTTAAATAGGGTTTAAGTCTAAAAATCCCGTATTTGACACTTTGACCCCTGAACTTTCTGCGCCTGCCGCGGTTCTGCCGCGGTCGCGGTAGAACCGCGGCCAAACACCCTCGCGGAATCACTGAAGTTCTGCAGCTGCTTTCCACCGCGGTTCTGCCGCGGTCGCGGTAGAACCGCGGCCAAACCAGTTCTCTGAATTCTAAGGGCTGGCAGGGCGTGGCTTCATTGGGAATTTACACATTTCGCCTCTTTTCTCCAATTTTTGACTCCAAAACTGCTCCTTAGCCTTCCTTGTACACATATCACCTGCAAATCATGAAAAGCACTAATAAGAGCATTTTGTTATCACTTAGCATTAAAACTACACAAGAAGGTGATTATTTAAGGTGTGATTATAGTCAAATTCACCTATTATCAACACCCCACACTTAAACCTTTGCTCGTCCTCGAGCAAACTAAACCACACTTCTAGGCCTAACTGCTCAATGCATTGCCCCAATTTATGTCACACCTGCTATTATCAAAGATCGACCTAAGCGATGCACAATCATATCTCAAATGCAGACTCTCATGCCAAGACACACTTGTGCTCACTCTAATTACTCTACAGAAGTGAAGACTCACTTTTTCTTCCTGAGTCACATGCCCTCACATAAACAAAATTTGAGAGAAGTTCCACACACACATAAAATTCAACAACAAGGAACCATATATAGAAAGAATTCACTCACTCTCAGCAAAGAGCATTCACATGCCACACAGACACACCATAAGCTTGCCCCTAGTGCAAGACTCCACTAATCGAGCCATTCAGTTAAAGATCAAGAGGTCTTTATAGGTTGTAATGTAGGCTAAGGGACGGGTAGGATATATTTGGATATAGTGACTAACCTCCCTAAGCACTTTTAATACACACTTCCTTTTGTTTCACCTTCATGTTCAACCCAATCATTATTCCACATTTTGTTTCACTTGTGACCCCCACTTTTCTTTAGGTACAACTGGCTTCTTCTTTTTTTTTTCTTTTTTAGATTTATTGTACACTGCCAGCTCACCAACCAGAACCTTCATTCTTGATTCCCCCTTTTTTTTTCACTAACTCTCTCCCACCCCACACTTTGACTTTTGTATATTCTTTAGTGATTCAAGTGCTTCTAGGAGGTAAAGGTTCAAACAATTAGCTTATTCAAACACAGCGATTTAGATCATTACAGGGTTATCAAAGAACAGGCTTCAGGCTCAAAGGGGTTAACTATGGTAATTTGCACAGGTGGATTCTCAAGTATAGAGGGTTGCACACACAGGGCAAGTTCTAGGTATCATATGCAAGCATAGGATGCAAGTAACAACTCACACACACTTAGCATGTAACTCATTCCGAATCAGTTCATCAACACAATCATACGAGTGTTCAAGCAAGACAAGATGTGCAAAATTAAGGCATATATTATGAGTCCACAAACAAGCTTAGACATCGCACCCTCAGTTCGTTTTTTTGTCAAGTGTGCACATTTGGGGTTACATTCTGACCTTCACCCATCTAATCCTAAAACTACAAAAGAAAAATCTACCTAACCCGGTTCAAGAAAAACCCTTGGAAAAGAACCGTGGTCAAAAGAAAAACCAAGGGGGAGGTACTACACTACCTAAAAGAAGATAATAAAAAAAAAATTGTACATGGACTACTTCCCTCAAGAGTACTGTCCACCTAGTCCGTCATCAGGAAGAGTCCTCTACAAGTTTTGTTTTGTTTTTTTTTTATATATCTAACTTTGACCCTCAAGAGACCCGTCAACAAGTGTCCGTCGTTGGGCCAAGTCAGCTACTCCTAATATAACACACTCACATATATACAACACATCACTCTAATGCTACAGCACAACAACATACATCTATATACATTACAATACACAGTTAGAGCAAGTCTCCCACCCCACACTTAAAATCATGGCATGTCCCCATGTCATATCAAGAAAGTAAAGAGCAGAAGGGTTAGAAGACTTCCCTGAGACTCAATCCGAGTCGGAGACGGTGCTGGGGTCTACATGGCAGGCCCTCCCCAATGCACGTAACCAGGCCATAAACCGGCTCTCAGATCTAGCCTGCCTCTGCGACATGGCGTCCATCCGCGTGTGTAGGCCATCCACCGAGGTGCGGAGATCCGCGACCTCTTCCTCCAAGGAGCGCAGCATAGGCCGGGAGGACTGTGAGCGTGATAGGTCTGCTCCAGAATAGGGGCGCCGAGAGGGCCCGGCACTGTCAACAGACCTCCTGGACGGTGCAAAAGGAACCGGATCATCCTCCTCATCATCTATCTCAATTGTGGTGCGTGTACCCCTGCCCACTCTGATGCTAGAAGCTTTGAAAGATGCTTTGGGAGGCAAATCTCCATCTGCAGGATTGGTGGGGGTGTTTCTCATCAAGCACAATGTGGTTCCCAAGGAAGGGAAATAGAATCCCTTTGTCAGCAACGGTCCCCGTAAGACCATTTCATCTCCAATTATCCGGGCCGCATCGAAATCCTTTCCTGTCACAAAGCACCAAGTCAACAGTGCCCTATTGAAGTTCACGTCCGTGGTATTGCTGGATGGCAGGAACCTGCTACAGATAACAGTCAACCAACACTTGGCCAAGTGGGTGAAAGAGTTAGAGTTGAGGGTTATTTGGTCACGTATCCAAATGGGCTGCCCCCCCCCCCCTGTGCAAAGTACATCCGTCATGACCTCCCATGTCACCCCTGGTCTGTCATGGTAATAGTCTACGTCACTGGTGAACGAAGGCAGCCGCAACACCCGGCGAATTGTTGGAACTTGAGCACTGACCACCGTACCCCGAACAATCACCTCCCTACCCAAGTGCAATGGGCAGTTGGCGTAAAATTCACGAACCAGCATCTTGTTAACTGGTGCAGGGTCGTTAAATAGGAATTCCATTTCCCGCCTCCGTATTTCTTCATACATCTCCACCTTTTCGGCTCGGAGGGCTACCCGATCAATCGGGATCTCATGGATAAAGGTCTTTGTAGCCTTGGCGTTGAAGTCGTCCTCCGCCAGTTCCGATTGGAATCTGGACTCATCATAAGCAGGTCGTTGGGATGTGCCTCCAGAGCGCCTTTGCCTTTTGGGAGCCATGTGACCTGCAAATAATCAAACAAACCATCAACATATGCCCTAACTAGTGCCAATAAGGTGGTTACTCAGACTTCACCACCCGATGACACCAAATATTTCCCCTTAATTCATTCATAACAACCTCCACAATAGCCCCATAATTTTCTTACCACTTCCGGCATAATACACCCCACACTTACTCCTTTCAATGTTACACATGAGATACAACACCACCATATAACAACTACAACCATACCACCAATCAACTACACATCATCAACCATCAATTACAACACCCCAAACCTAGGTTGGGCTTAAAACACCCCAAAAATATACAACACATTACCAAAATTTCGGCCAACACATGACCCAATACCATACCACACCACAAAAATCTAGTTTAGGCCTCCAAGCCACCAAAACAACTTCACAATTATTTAATAATGGAGACCCAATTAATTTGGCACCAAACAACCTCATAAACATCAACTACAACAATGGCAAACATAAAAGAAAGCAAAAAAATTCAAATTTTTACACTAATCCTAATTAGGGTTTAGTTGAAACTAATAACTTAGCAAAATACACTACTTAGAAGAGAAAGAAATAGAGAGAGAGAAGAATAACTTACTTGAGTTGAAGAGAGGTAGAAGTGGAGGTGTGTTAATGGAGGTTGGGGAGGAAGGGGGAGGTGAAGTAGAAGGAAGAGTAGAGAGATTGTTTGAAGAGAGAGGAAGAAGGAATGGGAGTTGGGGGGGGGGGGGGCGGAATTATTGGTTTGGGAATAGAAGGGGGGGTTGATTTTTATTGAAGTTAAAAGGTTTTAAAAAAAACAATTTTTTTTTAACTACCTACTTACCTGGCCGCGTCTGGGTCTGCCGCGGTTCTGCCGCGGTCGCGGTAGAACCGCGAGCAGTGAGGTTCAGAGAGGCCATTTGACCGCGGTCGCGGTAGAACCGCAGTCGAGGCCCCTATCTGATTCTAATTGCCAGTTTTTTTTTTTGAATAGACTACAAAGGTTACAATTACAACAATGTCATGGGTTGCCTCCCACGTAGCCCCTGATTTAACTTCACAGCACGACTCATGTGAGCGCAATTAAGGTTCGCTCGACCTCTGGGGTTCATTCAAATGCAGCTCGGTCATCTCCTTAGGCTCGTTCATACCCACATACAATTTCAACCGCTGACCATTGACTCTAAATGTACGAGAGTCATCTTCAGTAGCAACTTCCACTGCTTCGGATGGAAACACTTCAACCACGCGAAATGGTCCAGACCACCTTGACTTTAGCTTACCCGGGAATAACCGCAGTCTTGAGTTATAAAGCAATACCCTGTCCCCAGGTTTGAAATTTCACTCAATGATGTTCTGATCGTGAAGCCTCTTCATTCTCTCTTTATACAGCCTTGTGCTCTCAAAAGCAAGATACCGGAACTCCTCTAGCTCATGTAATTCAGTGACTCTTGACGTGCCCGCAGCTTCCAAGTCTAAGTTCAGCTGTGTCAGTGCCCACCACGCTTTATGTTCAAGTTCTACAAGTAGGTGACAGGCCTTCCCAAACACCAACTTATATGGTGACATACCAATTGGTGTCTTGAAAGCTGTCCTGTAAGCCCATAGTGCATCATCTAGCTTCCTTGACCAGTCAATTCTTGTAGCGTTTACAGTTTTTGTCAATACGCTCTTGATCTCTCTGTTGGACACCTCAACCTGTCCACTAGTCAGCGGGTGGTACGGAGTAGCCACGTTGTGGCGCATATCATATTTAGCCAACAACTTCTCGAAGGCCCGGTTGCAGAAGTGAGTGCCTCCGTCGCTGATAATTGCGCGCGGTGTCCCAAAGCGGGTGAATATGTTCTTATTTAGAAACCCGACCACCACCTTAGCATCATTGGTGGGTAATGCTGCAGCTTCCACCCACTTGGACACGTAGTCTACAGCAACAAGAATGTATTTATTGCCATAGGAGCTGACGAAGGGACCCATGAAATCTATCCCCCAAACATCAAACACTTCCACCTCTTGAACTGGGTTCATGGGCATCTCGTGATGCCGGGAAATGTTCCCGGTGCGTTGACATTCATTACAGCCCTTGACCCACAAGTGAGCATCCTTGAACACCGTTGGCTAGAAAAATCCGGCCTCTAGCACCTTAGCTGTTGTCCTGATTCCTCCAAAGTGATCGCCATACGCCGAAGCGTGACAAGCCTGCAAGACAGAAGATTCTTCGATCTTGGGGACGCATCTCCGGATCATGTTATCAAGGCATATTCTAAACAAGTAGCGCTCATCCCAGTAATACAATTGGCTTTCACGAAAGAATCTTTTCCTTTGGACCGATGACAGGTCATGAGGAACAATACCACTGGCCAGGTAATTAGCATAGTCTGCATACCAAGGCGCTTCCTGATGAGTGGTAGCGAGCAGTTGCTCATCTGGAAAAGTTTCTAGAATTTCCTCAACTTCTACTACATTTTCAGCTCATTCAAGTTGTGATAGGTGATCAGTGACTTGATTTTCAGTGCCCTTGCGGTCACGAATTTCAAGATCGAACTCTTGTAGTAGCAACACCCAACGAATCAGGCGTGGCTTAGAGTCCTTCTTTTCTATTAAGTATCTAAGAGCTGCATGGTCAGTGTATACGATTACCTTGGATCCTATCAGATAGGACTGGAACTTGTCAAAGGCAAATACCACAGCTAGCATCTCCTTTTCTGTCACTGTGTAGTTCAGCTGGGCTCCGCTCAGCGTCCTACTAGCATAGTAGATTGGGTGCATCAATTTGTCGTTCCGCTGGCCCAGCACTACCCCCACCGCGTAGTCACTAGCATCACACATTAATTCGAACGGTTGCTCCCAGTTGGGGGCAACGATTATGGGTGCTGTGACCAGCCTTTGCTTCAACTCCTCAAAAGCTACCCTGCAATCATCAGAAAATACAAAAGGGTGATCTTTATCTAACAACTTACAGAGAGGGTTAGCGATTTTGGAGAAGTCCTTAATGAACCTCCGGTAGAACCCGACATGTCCAAGGAAGCTTCTTATGGCTTTGACCGAAGTTGGTGGAGGCAACTTTGCTATTACATCAACCTTTGCTCGATCTACCTCTATTCCCTTGCTTGACACCCGGTGCCCCAAGACTTCCTTCTTGTACCATGAAATGGCACTTCTCCCAATTCAGAACCAAGTTGGTCTCGATGCACCGTTCAGCACACGCGTCAGATTTATTAGGCATTCCTCAAATGAATTCCCCACCACTGAGAAGTCATCCATGAACACCTCCATTATGTCCTCTACCATGTTAGTGAATATGGCCATCATGCACCGTTGGAATGTGGCGGGTGCATTGCATAGGCCAAAGGGCATCCTCCTGAAGGCATAAATGCCATATGGGCAAGTGAAGGAGGTCTTCTCTCTGTCCTGAGGTGCAATAGAGATCTGGTTGTACCCTGAGTACCCATCCAGAAAGCAAAAGTGTGACCTCCCTGCCAATCTATCCAGCATATGATCAATGAAGGGAAGTGGGAAGTGGTCTTTCCGGGTGGCTAGATTCAACTTTCGATAATCCATGCAAATTCTCCAGCCTGTGACAGTTCTTGTTGAGATTAGTTCATTGTTGTCATTCTTCACAACCGTCATGCCACCCTTTTTAGGAACGCATTGAACTGGGCTAACCCAGCTACTGTCAGAGATTGGGAAAATGATTCCCGCATCCAACCACTTTATCACTTCCTTCTTCACCACTTCCTTCATATTCGGGTTCAGCCTCCTCTGATGTTCCCTGGAAGGTTTGTGCCCCTCTTCCAGCAGAATCTTATGCATGCAATAGGCAGGGCTGATCCCCTTGATGTCTGCCATGGTCCACCCAATGGCAGTTTTGCACTCCCTTAGTAACTGTAAAAGCTATTGAACCTGCACATCTAACAAACCAGATGAGATAATAACAGGTAATGTGGAGTCGGGACCCAGAAATTCATACCTGAGGTGGGCTGGCAATGGCTTTAGTTCTAGCTTAGGTGGTTCCTCGATGGATGGCTTTGCTGGAGGGGTCTCTCTCTTTTCTAAGTGTAAGGGCTCAAACTCTAGATTTCTATCCCAGAACCCTCTACCTTCCAGTGCCAACACCCATTCCGCCAAATCCTCACCATTCACCTCATCCAAATTTGTCAAGCATGCAGCAAGAGGATCCTCAACCGTCAACGCCTCATCATCAGACTCTACAATTACATCCACTTCATCAACAAGAGAACAATTTGCGAACTCACTTGGTCGCCTCATCGATTTCTGCACATTGAATATAATTTCTTCATCATTGAGCCTCATCTTGAGCTCCCCAGTCTCGCAATCAATCAAAGCTCTCCCCGTGGCCAAGAATGGTCGTCCTAAGATTATAGGAATTTCTTCATCCACTTTGCAATCCAAGATTACAAAATCTGCGGGGAACACGAATTTCCCTACCTGAATAAGCACATCATCAAGGATCCCAAATGGACGCTTCACAGTCCTGTCGGCCAGCTGCAACAACATAGAGGTGGGTCTAGCTCTCCCAATGCCCAACCTCTTATAAATAACCAGGGGCATAAGATTAATGCTGGCCCCTAAATCACAGAGTGCCTTAGCAAAGGCAAAGTTCCCAATAGTGCATGGAATTGTAAAGCTACCTGGATCAGATAGCTTTTCAGCAACAGGTCTAGATACCACTGCACTACAGGTCTGAGTAAGTGTCACTGTGGACAAGTCTTGAAAGTCAAACTTCCGAGACATCAAGTCCTTCATCATTTTAGCGTATCCCGGCATCTCCTTTAAAGCTTCAATCAATGGAATGTTTACCTGGATTTGTTTGAGCATCTCCAAGAACTTTTTATACTGCTCCTCCTTTTGATGCTTGGCCGACCTTTGTGGAAATGGTGCAGGAGGTCTTTTCTTCCCAATCACTTGAGATTTCTCTTTCTCAGCTACTGTTTCAACTACTGGCTCAGCTACTGTCTCAGTCTCTTGCTACATATTCTTTTCTTCAGGTGCGGGCTGGACTGTTACCTCTGTCAATCCCGTAGACTCATCCAGCTCAATGGGCACTGGAATGAGTGTCTCAGCCTGTATGTTTTCTCGAGCTCTCTCTTGCTCAACATCTAGATCCCTGCCATTCCGGAGACTCACCGCCATCAGCTGCTTTGGGCCCTGATCTTTTGGATTAATTTGGGTATCTGCAGGTAACGTCCCTTGAGGACGATTGTTAAGTGACATTGAATCTGGCCCACTTGTACCTCAATATTTTTGATAGCTGCATCATGTGCATCCACCCTTTCATTTATCTTAGCGTTGGATCCAATAACCTGCTGCATCATTGCTTCAAGTCTCGCAAACACGGCTTCCACCCTGCTGTTGCTGAGGTGGGTGGTACCCTTGCTGCTGATTGTTGTACCCCTGTGGTCTACGATACGGTGCCATGTTGTTAGGGGGTCTCATGCCTCCCATGTTTCCGGCGTTATACTGTGGCTGGGGTGGCCTGTACTGCTGCTGAGTCTGCTGACCTCAGTTCTGATTACCTTGCCTCTGACCCCCATAGTTAGCCAAATAGTTCATATCTTCAGGGTGCTGATGATGATGATCATGCTCTGTATTCCAAGGATTACCAATTGGCTGGCTAATGCAAGATGTGCACAAGCCCCCATTGGTAGTATCTACTATATGAACCTGCTGCTTCTGCCCTGATTCCTCCACCTTCTTAGTGAGGTTGCTCATTTGTGTCAAGAGAGTCGCCATATTTTCAGCCATTGTATTAGAAGGATCAAGAGGCACTGAGTGCACCACTGGAGTGATAGGTGCGTTCCTAGTTGTCCAACCCGAATTCTGCGCCATCTTATCGAGCAAATTCTGACCTTCTCTCCGAGTCTTGCTGAAGAATGCCCCACCAGCAGAGGCATCAACGATATTCTTCATGCTGTCTGCCAGTCCTATGTAAAACCGTTGTCCCAACATCTGTTCTGGAACACCATGGTGGGGACACATAACCAACATTCCTTTAAACCTGCCCCATGTCTCGTGTAGTGTCTCCATTGGTTTCTGTTTGAAACTCACAATCTCATCAATTTGTTGAGCAGTTTTGTTGGGCGGATGGAACTTGTTGTGAAATTGCTTGACCAACTCAGCCCAAGTTTCTATAGAGTTTATGGGGAGCGAGTTTAGCCAAACCTGAGCAGCTCCTGTCACCGAGAATGGAAACAATAATAGCTTGATTGCTTCCGGAGTCACGTTGGGTTGCCTTTGAGTTTTGCATATAGACAGGAAGTTCTTCAAGTGCTGCTGAGGATCTTCTGTTTGTGTCCCAGAAAAGAGTCCCTTGTTCTGCAACAAGTGTAGCATGTTATTTGTGATCTGGAACGATTCAGCTTGTATTGCGGGCACAACAATGGCAGTGGCCAGATTGTCAGTTGTGGGTTGTGCCCAGTCATATAGTGCACCCTCAGGCACGGGAGGTGCCAATTGCTCATTCCTGACATTTACGTTGGGGTCGTTTATGTCGCCCATGTCAATTTCGAATTTGTGTGTTTGTTGGGGTTGTTGAAGTCTTTTGTTAGCACGATTCAATGCCCGGAATGTTTTCTCGGGGTCTGAAAGTCCTTCAAGTAGTTCTCCAGTCCTCGTAGAATTTCTAGGCATACACCTGTGCACCCAGATCAACAACCGTCAAATTTTCAATGAAAAAGTTGGTAGAGAGAAAACTGACTACAATAAGAACCTTTGTATTTTTGTTAATGGCAATTGATAATTCCGTTAACTCCCCGGCAACGGCGCCAAAATTTGATCACGCCCAACTATGCCTTATAAAAAGGACTCTGCGGACGTTGCAAATATAACCCGAGTATTACGCCCAGGGTCGAATCCACAGAGAGTTAACCTATCAACCACTATCTTCAGACCCACTAATTCTTCAGAACCAGCTTCCCAAATATTCAAATCTCAGTTGAATGTTCTTTAGCAACTACGCTTGCAAGTAACTAAATAGCTGTAAACTAAACTAATAAGGTTGTAAACAATTATGAGGAAAAGCTAAGGCAATAATTTTCCCTATTGATGGAATCCCTTCTGTTTATGCTCATACAAATTTACCAACACATCTCTATCAATCATGAACTCTAATCTTACCGTAAATCTCTCCCGAGTAATCACAGTAATTTTACTATTGCACTCTCCTGAGATACACTAGCTTATTTTATTTAGCACGATTCACTTTAGATTACATCCAAGGCTTCGTTATCCCTAATCCCACCTTTAAACCCGCAATTATAGATTCCTCTAATAATCTAGGAGTGGTGTTGTTCAAAAATACCCTAAAGACGCACTCTTTTCCAAGTTATGCACAGTAAATAGGCACAGCTAATTGAGGATCCGGTCAATTAACTACAACAAACACGAAGTTGAACAAATAGAGATTAAACTAGCAATTTGTATTCACATAAACAAGAAGTTCATCACCTAATAGGTTCCATCAAAACCTTAGACAAGGAATTTAGCTACTCATGGCTATGGGAAAAGAAACTATGATTGAATTCATCATAAAAATCAAAAGAAAAGAAGAAAGATGTTTAGAGTATTCTCTCACAATGGTTTTCCTTGCTAAGAAACCTTAAAAATCAATACATGCCTCTCTTGGGCGAAGTCTAATGTTTTAAATAGGGTTTAGGTCTAAAAATCCCATATTTGACACTTTGACACTTGAACTTTCTGCGCCTGCCGCGGTTCTGCCGCGGTCGCGGTAGAACCGCGGCCAAACACCCTCGCGGAATCACTGAAGTTCTGCAGCTGCTTTCCACCGCGGTTCTGCCGCGGTCGCGGTAGAACCGCGGTTCTGCCGCGGTCGCGGTAGAACCGCGGCCAAACCAGTTCTCTGAATTCTAAGGGCTGGCAGGGCGTGGCTTCATTGGGAATTTACACATTTGGCCTCTTTTCTCCAATTTTTGACTCCAAAACTGCTCCTTAGCCTTCCTTGTACACATATCACCTGCAAATCATGAAAAGCACTAATAAGAGCATTTTGTTATCACTTTTAGCATTAAAACTACACAAGAAGGTGATTATTTAAGGTGTGATTATAGTCAAATTCACCTATTATCACCACGCTCGCTATCCGGCGTGCAAGTCACCTCAATATAGCACTATGATGTGCAAATCCGGGGTTTCAAACCCTCAGGATATCATTTACAATCATTACTCACCTCGAACCGGCGAAATCTCTAGCTCGCGACACCTTTGCCCCTCAAATCGGCCTCCACGCGCGTCGAATCTATCCAAAAACAAAGCGAATACATCACAATATGCTAAGGGAACAAAGCCCAAGCGAAAACAAACAATAACGGGCACAAATCCCGAAATTACCAAAACTTCTCGAAACTCAGAAATTTTTACATCAATAGATTGCCTATCTTCCCACGAGTTCATACATATCAAGAACTCCCAAATCGAGCTCAAATGGCCTATCAAATCCCAATTTAAAAATCTCCAATTTCCAAGCCCTAGTTTTTCTATTTCAGGCTTAATTTCCATGAATTTCTAGGTGGATTTCACAATATAATCAAGTTTTAAGACCAAGATTCTTACCTCAAGTCGATTCCTCTTGTATCCCTCTTTCATCTCCTCCAAAAATCTCCAAAAACGAGCAGCCATGGGTGAAAATAGACCCAAAATCGCGGATGAAATGAAGTTATAACCTTCTGCCCAGCACATTTCGTTTCTGCGGAAAATTTTTCGCTTCCGCGGTCCCGCTTCTGCGGCTTCCACTAACGTCCAAAACTTCCACTTCTGCGGTCCTTCGCTCGCAGATGCGGGTTCCGCTTCTGCGGAAAAACCACCGCATCTGCGGAGCCTGCTGCACCAACCAAAACCGCTTTTGCGGTCTTCTCTTCGCACCTGCGATGCCGCTTCTGCGGTCCCATTTCCGCAGAAGCGAAAATACCAGAAGCAGCAGCCAAATCAAAATCTCCCAAGTCCAAAACTCTCCGTTAGCCATCCGGAATCACCCCGAGGCCCCCCGGGACCTCAACCAAAACACCAACACATCCCAAAACATCATCCAAACTTGTTCCAATTATCAAAACACCTCAAACAACACCAAAACCATCAAATTACATCGAATTCAAGCCTAAGTTCTTCTAAAACTTCCGAAACACGCATTCGACCAAAAACCCTACCAAACCACGTCCGAATGACCTGAAATTTTACACACACATCCCAGATCACTTAACGAAGCTACAGCAACTCTCGGAATTCCATTCCGACGCTCGGATCAAAATCTCACCTATCAACCGGAATTCGCCGAAATACTAACTTTGCCAATTCAAGCCAAATCCTTCCACAGACTTCCAAAATGCATTCCGATCGCGCTCCTAAGTCATAAATCACCTAACGGAGCTAGCCAAATCATAAAAATTACGATCCGAGCTCATATACAAATAAGTCAACTCTTGGTCAACCCTTTCAAATTCAAAGCCTTCAATTGAGACTATTCTTTCAAATTCATTCCGATTTTCCTGAAAGCCAAAACCAACGATCTACATCGGTCATAATGCATAACACGGGGCAAGTCATGCCCGAAAACTGGCGATCAAAGTGCAAAAGCTCAAAACGACCGGTTGGGTCGTTACAGCCTCAAAGAAAAATATGATGGAGGAGTATCTGGGCAAGCAAACACACAGCTCTACTACTCCTACACTATATTTTTCTAACATTCATGTTGAACAAATTATTAAGGAGGCCCAGTAGGAAATGATGCTGAACACTAATATGGTTAAACAACCATTGGTTACATTAAACACTTCTGTTTTTGAAGTACCCTCACAATCTTTAGAATCTTGCGGAGAACATGGAGATGATCATGAGTTGTTGGTGTTATCTACCGGAAACAATAATGAGGTGATTAAAGCAAATGTAAGGAAATTAAATCACAACTATGGGCTGATCAACCTGAGTATGATGATGAAGAAGACTGGGGGGCTTTTTGCGGCGGAATCTACTGATAATGGTGATAGGTGTAGTGGTGATGAGGAGATATTATCAGTAGGTTCACCATCTTTTCCTAAAATTGGAAGTTCATCCAAGGTAGGGTTAGGTAGCAAGCTAAATGCTAAAGCTCCAGATTTTATTCCCAAGTCTAGGCAGCAGCGTGATATAACTAGGCAGAGCAGTTTCTGTCGAACAGTCCAGTTGCCAATTTCCCAGATACAAAACAGCATGGGCAGAAGCAAACGTCAAGCACTAAGGTAGGGGATGATCAACAATTAGAAACATACTCACCTCCTGGACAGCAGCATCACGTTGAAACTGTGCCAAAATCAGTCAAGGCAGTGACAAAAAATGGAAAACAACAGCAGATTTCAGGCGCTCCAGCAATTACTTTGGAGGAAAGAAAATTACTAAGTTCCAAACCTTCAACTGTGTTAAATCCAACTGCGTTGACTGGATGCTATGGTCAAGTGGTATGATTCTCACTTTGGGATAAAATAAAGTACTTTCCAACAAATTGATCCAAATGATGCAACTTTAATTCCTTATGCACATATAAAAGAGCTCACAGGTCAATTTTGACCGCATACTAATGCCATGAGGCAGGTCCTAACTCGTCACATTTGATTCCTCAAAAACAATTCCTCCACCTTGCCCACCAACAACCATGTTGCTTTCATTGGAATATGAACATATGACCTTGCTCTAACACTAATTGAAAGGATCCAAGCATACAATCGAAAAAATAAAGGCAATAAGTGAGCTAGCTTAAAATGTTAATAAGCTTTTCGGATGCCCTTATACCCTCGATAAGGAATGGCATATGTATCTAGCAGAAAACTACACTATTCTTCCCCCATGGAAAATGGCATATATCTTTAGCACAAACCAAACAAATTCTATCTAGCAAGCAGCTGACCAGGAAAATAGTGGATTTTGGTCTAACCAAAACTTAGAAGTCCCATCGGTGAATGAATTCAAAGATAACAAAGCCGATTTGTAGAATTAGGCTCACAAATCTGCTAGGATTTTAAAATAAATTACTAATCTTGGAGACTAGAAGAGGAATAATTAATTTATAGTTCATTCTTTTCAATAAGTATCAAATTAGATAGGCAACTACAGCAGAGACCATAAGATGGTAAAATATTGAAATAGAAGAGCACCAACCTGAGATTGGAAGAATTCTCATTTCTCTAGCTTTATAAATTTCTTCAATCTGGAACAAGGAGGGCGAGAAGGTGCAAAACAGTACCTAAGAAAAAGGGGAAACGGGAATTCTTCCTTTGAGACGATAGTTTGAAAACAAAATCACTACCCAAAGTAGGGTGAGAAGGTGCAGAAATTAACAGTACCTAATCCGGATCGGAGATTCGTCTACGTAGTATTGAAGCCAGAAACCCTAAATTAATGTATCCACAGAGATTTTAGCGAGGAGAGAGATCTTTTGCTCTTTTGAAATTGAAAAAATAATATTTCACCTAGAGTATATCGGAGGGAACATTATATTTTTTGGAGGGAATATTATATTTTAGCCAAATATTTTGTTGGACTTTTAGAGCACAGTTATAAAGTGTTGGTTTTCCAATTATAATAAGAACACGCTTAAAAAGAGTGTCACATACTCAAGGAAATGTTGCCAATTATTTTATGATTTAGCAACGTTTAATAAGTGTGGCCTAATAAATTAAAGAGCACATTTTACAAGCGTAGCCAAATATTCCGTATCCAAAAGCTCCATACAAAGGCCACCCCTTAAAAGTGTGCCCAAATATATTTTTGGGCACACTTTTCTGGCGTTATCTAAAACTAGTGTGGCGTTAGACCATAATCGTTGTAGTGTATACATATGAAATTGTTCATGATATGGCGCATGGGGTACAAATAAGAATAAAAAAGAAATTTCTTTATATCCACATGCAACGCATGAGCAATCTAGTCACGTTAAACTTCACGAAGATGATTTTACCCATGCATTACAATCTGGACGTTTCTATATGTATCTATTTGTAGCCAAAAACAACCTCCACTTCAAGACAAATCTAGACCATTGCTCTCTTGCACTTGCATTTATACCTTGATCAATTTGTATATTTTCCCCTTGGGATAACGCAAACCTATGTAGATAGATAGATCACTTTCACAATTATATCAATCCATCCCTTTTTCTACCTCCAGCCACAACCAACTCATCCACCTTATTCTCTTATAATTTTTGCTTCTTCCACTTATAAGGAGCAGCTTATACTTACTTCTCAAACGATAGTTCCACGATCTAGACCAGCAATAATTCCTCGAGAAAAGTAATAAGTGAAGGATTCGACTTGTAAATTCGAGTTGTTTCAACTTTTATTCAAATTTTGTTAAGGATTTTGAGGAATTGAGCTAAGGCATTCTCATGAAGAGTCCTACAAAGAAGTTAAGTAACATTATAGCCAAATGGAGAAAAAGAAGAAATGGTCAATTTGTTGTGTATACAAAGGAAGGCAAGAGATTTGTTGTGCCATTATACTATTTAAATCATCCAATTTTCAAAGTTTTACTTGAGATGGCTGAAGAGGAATATGGTTCAACTGTAAACGGTCCTTTGAGAGTTCCTTGTGAGAATGAATTAATGGAATATATTCTCTGTTTGTTGAGAACTAAACCTAATGCTGAAATAGGAGAAGCAATTTCCTCTATTGCTACATGTAGAGGAACACATGTTTCTTCTAATTTCTCACCTCTTCAATGCGATACTCTAGTTGAAATTGTATCATGACATCCTTAATTATATTATAGAAAATAGAGTAGAAAATAAAGAAGATTAATGCAATTAATATTCTTGTACATTAATGACAAGTTTAATGTTTTGATACTTTAAGATACTTTACTAGTTGTAATCAGCATGAGTTTCTTCTGTTCCCCTTATATTCTACAATAACATACTCCCTCCGGTCCAAAATAAGTGATTTTTTAGCTGTTTTCACACAAATTAAGAAATCCATCTTTTAGCATTAATTAGCAATGAAATTGACCATATTAACCGTTGCTATCTCTTCACATAAATACTTCTAACAGATACTCCAACACTATTTACTCCAGGGGCAATGTAGGAAAAAATAATTAATTCATTCTTGAAATCTGAAAAAATCACCTATTTTGGACCACAAAAAAAAGGCCAAAAAATCACTTATTTTGGACCGGAGGGAGTACTTACTAATGTAATAGTAGTTGAAGACTACTACTCCCTCTGGTTTACAATAAGTGTCCAATTTGCTTAGCACGCCCATTAAGAAAATACTAAATCCTATACAAAAATACCTAATATGACTAAACTATCCCTAATTAAACATTTAATGTGAGGAGTAAGAAAAGTTTTTAGGGATATGTACATAGGGGTTATTTTGTAAAAACAAATTGAATTCTTTCTTGATTACATAACTGGACACTTATTTTGAACCAAAATAAAAAAGTAAATTGGACACTTATTGTGAACCGGAGGCAGTATTACACTAATGCTTTTTATCCTTGCTACGAAGTCAGTTGTTAATTTTTTCTTTAGAGTACGTGAACTAATTATATTATGTTAATTTCCTTGTTTATTGGAAATGACTTACCTGCAGGACGAGGTTGTTTATTAATTGGCTGTTATAAAGACCGATGGGAACTTAAATTCTTTGGTAATTTACCTTTGAATATTATAGAAGTATTATATTTGTTCAACTATTTTGACTTGACTGGATAATGGGCAAGAAAACATATTCTTAGTCAAGATTTGCCCCCATAGTCAAATTTGTTTTCAGTCTAATATGTCTAATTAGATTTCTACAGAGGAAGCAATTTAACAACAAATCCATTTAGACATACTTTCTTAAAGTTTTATTTTTCCTAAAAAATGCATGCATTGCAAAAATATATGTTACACTTCTACTTTGCATGCATAGTTAACAATGGTATATAGCAATTTTAACTTATGCATTTGCGAAAATATATATTTTAACGGTCGATGTTCCATTTTCAACGGTTCTATCTTTATTTGGCCTTTGGGTTTGATTATTATTAAAATTTTATATATATATATATATATATATATATATATATATATATATATATATATATATAAGTAGTGGATTCCAAATCCTTCATGTAGTGGCTAGCCAACTTTGCTTGTATGAAGTTTTAAGTTTTAAATAAATTACATCTCTTTCCTTAGAGGACATATTGGTGAGGAAATTGTGGGGAAAAAAGAATTAGAACGATATTATGGAAAACTTATTTTAACAAAAATAACTAAAGTTATTCAACAATTCCATTTCGTTATATACATATGAAATTGTTCATGACTCATGAGATAAAAATAAGAATCAGTACGTAAGAAATTGCTATATCTACATGCAACGCGTGAGCAATCTAGTCACGTTATATTTCACGAAGGTGATTTTAATAGGCACCTATCACCCGATGGTATTAAGTGAAAATTGATCCCTACTCCTCTAGGTAAATAACTCTACATTTAATCAAGTGCACCATTTAACTTCTTTGGAATATGAGTACCAACTAATAATATTAGATTAATTTTAGAAAATATGTACATAAAATACCTAATTTATCGAAGAGACCATAGGTTCACGTACCTCATATATTGAACTATAAATCTGCCCATTGCAATTTGGAATTTTCTACATGTATCTAGTTGTAGCCAAAAATAACCTCCACTTCAAGACAAATCTCGCACTTGCATTTATACCTTGATCAAATTGGCTTTCACCCTTGGGATAACGCAAACCTATGTAGATAAATAGATCACTTTCACAATTATATCAATCCATCCCTTTTTCTACCTCCATCCACAAACAACTCATCCACCTTATTCTCTTACTACAATATTTGCTTTTTCCACTTATAATTAGGACCAACTTATACTTACTTCTCCAGCTATAGTTCCACGATCTCGACCAACAACTTCTCGAGAAAAGTGATCGATAAAGTCATAATTTTCTTCTCTTTTACTTTCATCAAAAAACTCGCGAATTCGAGTTGTTTCAACTTTTATTCAAACAATTTGTTAAGGATTTTGAGGAATTGAGCTAAGGAATTCTCATGAAGAGTCCTTCAAAAAGGTTAAGTAACATCATAGCCAAGTGGAGAAAAGGAAAGAAAGGTCAATTTGTTGTGTATACAAAGGAAGGCAAGAGATTTGTTGTGCCATTGTACTATTTAAATCATCCAATTTTCAAAGTTTTACTTGAGATGGCTGAAGAGGAGTATGGTTCTACAGTCAATGGCCCTTTGAGAGTTCCTTGTGAGAATGAATTAATGGAATATATTCTCTGTTTGTTGAGAACAAAACCTGATGCTGAAATAGAAGAAGCAATTGGAACACACGTTTCTTCTAATTTCTCCCCTCTTCAGTGCGATAGTCTAGTTGAAATTGTATCATAATATCCTTAGGTTTTAGTAGTAAAATAGATCAGTAGAAGATGAAGATTGATGCAATTAATATTCTTGTACATTAATGACAAGTTTAAAGTTGTGAATAGTTGTATCATGAGCAGAGGCGGATTTATGTGGAGGGGGTGGGGTACATGCACCCATGCTCTCCTCGCTATGTATATACAGTACATAATTTTCAGTTATATACATAAATATATTGGTTACCACCCATGCTCAATTGACTACTTAATTTGGTGTATTGTTGTTTGAGTGCCCCATTCTGTCTCCCAAATCCAGAGTTCGAACCCGCATCTCCACATGCTTCTTTTTAATTAAATTTTTATATTTTTTTTCTTTTCTAAAGTTCCTTTTGACTTTTAATTAAATATCAAGAGCTTTTAATTAAAAGTCCCATCCCCACATAGTGTTTTTAGTTTCTCAGGTATGCAACTACCCTGTTTCTCTTCTTTCTCTTTATTTTAATTTACTCGGTGAACTTTCTTCTCCTCTTGCAATTTTTGGAATTCTCTTTTCCCTTTCTATTCAAGGTTCAAATCTCTTGACAAGATTTTATCTTGTTGTTGGTGATTATTATTGTTTAATTCTAAGATTGAGCTGTTGAATGCAATTTCTTGGGAGAGCTATGACTTTAAAGTCTTGAATATTGGCAGTATTGATTTGCCCACATATTGTGTTTGAGAAAATGCTTGATCGAGCTTAGTTAAGTAGGGGCTATGTGAACGTAATTTCTGACTAATTATTAGTATTTTGGGCCAAGATAACATAAGATTGAACTCTGCTAAGAACTAGAGTTTGAACTTCTGCTAAGAATTCTCTAAAAATGAAGTAATTACTAATAATCAAAAAAAGAGTCCTAGTATGAAGCCAATGAATGAGAAAACTGATCTAATGTAGTAACCAATTGATTTGTGTCCCTTAAATCGAATTACTCTATGATTTGAATCATATTATTCTATTTGAATTAATATAGATTGAATAAAAGTGTAAATGTTTAATTTTGTAGGGATGATAATGCTTAACATTGAAATGGATAGATTTCTCACCAAGTCAAAAAGTGGTGCGCCAAGTTCTAGTACTACTCGGCCATCCGCGAGTTCATAAATAGCTCCGGAAGTTCAAAGGATGTCAAATCCTTCACTACTTTCAAATAGTACACCCATGATTTTAAAATCCTGAATACGCCTCTGATCATGAGTTTCTTCTATTCCCCTTATATTCTCCAACATTTGAGTAACATACTTACTAATGGAGTAGTTGTTGAAGACTCAATAGGAGTATATTACTCTAGAAGCCATTTATGAATATTAATGGGATCTTTCCACAATTAGCCGGCCGGATTCACTGTTTACTTTTCGTAATTAGTATACATAAATTATACACGATTATATACCTATTATATATAAATTACATATCCACAACTATTTTTAGTTTAAACGATTAAGCGAGCGGCTATTAAAATTAATTCTTCTATTAATAAGCGAACTTCAACTTATGCTACTACAACTCGGTCACCGTGACCATTGATTCAAACTTTGAAATTTTCATTTTACAACTTTTTCCGGGAAGAACTTTTCAGGCTAAAGTAATTAAGAGGAGGAAATTGACAAGGTTATATATATTGAATTGTAAATGTTTAAACTATTAGAAATTTGGCATTTTTATTTATTTGTATTATTTATGTAACACACCCTCTTCACTTTTGAGCTTAATGTATTTCTCTTGCGCCAGGTATGTGAAAATATTGTATTGATGTAAGACGTGATATACTAATAATTCAAATACTTTTATGCTTTAAAATACTATGTTTGTCCCATTAAATAGTTCAAACCAGGTAATATGTCTGCGCTTTGAAAAGAGTGGTTTAGCGATTAATATGTGTAAATATTGCGCTCCAATATTTGAAATTTAAATATGATTTGAGAAGTTTTTAAAGTGAAATATGTTGGAAATTAAACCAAGATTAATTGGTATTCCTAAGTTGTTTAGGATTGAGTATTTACTAGTTTATTTAATTTATGTCTAATTAGGATTCACAACCAAAATTACGTAGGAATAGGTTTTCTGGATTATAGTTGTCACGACCCGGATTGTCCACCCTCGGGAGTCGTGATGGAGCCTACTAGAGAAAGCTAGGCAAGCCAACTATTCCGGTTAATTTACCCTTTTCATTTTTAATCTCTTAACAATTTCAAGTTAGCATATAATAAGCAGCAGAAATAATAATGCGGAAGAACGAAATTTAACAATTTAGCTAATACCAATACAAATCCATAAACATAAATCACCCAGAACTGGTGTCACAATCTCACGGACTATCTAAGAATACTACAAGTAGGGTCTGGACAAGAAAGTACATGTCTGTCTCTGAAATAGAAAAGAACATAAAGAAACTAGATAGTAAGGGGACGCAAGGCCTGCGGACGCTTGCAGGACTACCTCGGGTCTCCGATGGACTGAAGGCAGCAACCCCTAGCTATGGTCCGTATGCTCCAGTACCTGGATCTGCACAAAAGAGTGTAGAGTGTAGTATCAGTACAACCGACCCCATGTACTGAGTAAGTGTCGAGCCTAACCTCGGCGAAGTAGTGACGAGGCTAGGACACAACAAACAACATAACCTGGAGTTAAACAGTATCTAGCAGAATAACAGTAATAGAAGCAATTCGAAAGTAATGGGGGAAGGGTAACATGCTATAAGGGAAATACAAACATAAAGAATTATAGTAATAATGGAATAAAACAATTAAGTCACCTGAACCGACAATAACAAGAAATTATAACAAACAGGCAATAAATGCACGGCATCACCCTTCGTGCTTTTACTCTCAATCCTCACCAATGCAATCAAATAATGAAAATATGCACGGCATCACCCTTCGTGCTTTATCCCTCTTCCTCACCATGTAAATATTAGAATTATGCACGGGATCACCCTTCGTGCTTTATCTCTCTTCCTCACCATATGCATCAATATCAATGTAAATGTACACGGCATCACCCTTCAGGCTTTATCACTCTTTCCTCACCATATATATATGTATGAATGTGCGCGACATCACCCTTCGTGCTTTATCTCTCTTTCCTCACCCAAACAATAGCAACAACAACTTCCCAGCAAGGGAATCAATAACAAGAATAAATACATCCCGGCAAGGGAATTAACAATAAGAATTAAATACGTCCCGGCAAGGGAATCAGCTATAAGCAAACTTGTACCAACAATTAACTTCACAAATGAACCTCAACTGGAGCCA
This sequence comes from Nicotiana attenuata, assembly GCF_001879085.1. Taxonomy (NCBI): domain Eukaryota; kingdom Viridiplantae; phylum Streptophyta; class Magnoliopsida; order Solanales; family Solanaceae; genus Nicotiana; species Nicotiana attenuata. The sequence goes on along the minus strand of NW_017673508.1, from coordinate 66,332 downwards.
ATGCTCAACAATAAACAAATACCAAGAAGAAAATCATAAGTCTTGCTCAACATGGATAATCAACAATTTAGGCATTTGTAGTACTTATTAAGAAACACAACGATCACAATTTAAGACTCACGGGCATGCTTGACACCAACGTATAGATACTCGTCACCACACCTATACGTTGTACACTACGCTAGCACATAGCAAATAAGTCACAATACCTATTCCCTCAAGCTAAGGTTAGACCAAACACTTACCTCGAACTTCCACGGCCAACTCAAGCCTAAAACACCGCTTTTCCTTTTGATCTCACTTCCAATTCAATTGTATCTAACCCAAATTAATTTAACAACATCAATAAATGCTAAAGAATTCATACTCAATGCTTAATTTTAGGTTTTCTATCATTTTTCCCAAAAAGTCAAAAATCGACCCGGGCCCGCTTGGTCAAAACTCGAGGTTCGGACCAAACCCCGATCACCCATTCACCCACGAGCCCGAATATGTAATTAGTTTCGAAATCCGACCCCAAAACGAGGTCTAAATTCTAATTATTCAAAAAGCCCTAACTCTACCAAAATTCCTAATTCTACCATGGAAGAACAAGATTTAGGCCTAGAAATCTAATGGGTGTTGATGAAAAAATGAAAGAAATGAGTCTAACAACACATACCTATGGTTTGGTGTTCAATTTGCTCTTCAAAAATCGCCTAAGTTCAGAATTTGGGGAAGGAGATATGAAATTATGGCTTAAATCCCGTTCTGCCTCTGTTTTAAATCGCTAGGCAGACCTTCTTCGCGTTCGCGAAGGGTCTGTCGCATTCGCGAGACGCAGCGGCCACAAGCCTTCGCGTTCGCGTGATACCCATTGCGTTCACGAAGGCATTCTCCCCCCAGCCCCCGCGTTCGCGATCCACATGACGCGTTCGCGATGAGTATTCCACCCCTCCCCCAGGTCCTTGCCCTAATGGCCTTCGCGTTAGCGATAGCCAGGTCGCATTCGCGAAGGGTAACTCCCCCAACAATCCGCGTCCGCGACCTGTGCCTCGCGTTCGTGTAGAAGCAATTTCCTTCAGACAACTTTTACTCTTCGCGTTCGCGGGAGTCCTTCCGCGAACGCGTAGAACAAAATACCAGCACACCAGAAGCAGCAATACAGCAGAAAATCTTAATTCCAAAACACCCCCGAACCCCATCCGAAACTCACCCGAGCCCTCAGGGCTCCAAACCAAACATGCATACCAACCTAAAAACATCATAAGGACTTACTCGTGCAATCAAATCGCCAAAATAACATCTAGAACTACAAGTTTAGCATCAAAATTAAAAAAAAATCTCAAGAACTCTTAAGTTTCAAATTTCACAATCGAGGGTCCGATTCACATCATATGAATTTTGTTTCTTACCAAATTTTACAGGCTCAACTTAAATACCATATAAGACCTATACCGGGCTCCGGAACTAAAAATATGGGCCCGATACCATTAAATTCAAACACATTTAAATTTCCAAAAACTCTTATAATTTCAGTTAAACAATTTTCTTCAAAAATTCATTTCTCGGGCTTGGGACCTCGGAATTCAATTCCAGGCATACACCCAAGTCCCATATTTTTCTACGGACCCTCCGGGACCGTCAAATCACGGGTCCGGGTCCGTTTACCCAAAATATTGACCGAAGTCAACTTAAATTCAATTTTAAAGATAAAATTAGCATTTTTATCAAATTTTCACATAAAAGCGTTCCGGATATACGTCCGGACCGTGCACGCAAATTGAGGTGAGATAAAAGGAGGTTTTTAAGGCCTCGGAACACAGAATTGACTTGTAAATAAAGTGATGACCTTTTGGATCATCACATCCTCAACCTCTAAAATAACCGTTCATCCTCGAACGGACATAGAAAAGAAGTACCTGAATCGGGAAAAAGATGGGGATATCGGCTCCGCATCGGACTCGGACTCCCAGGTAGCTGCCTCGGCAGGCTAACCTCTCCACTGAACACGAACAGAAGGATAACTCTTCGATCTCAACTGACGAACATGTCGGTCTAAAATGGCCACTAGCTTCTCCTCATAGGTCAAGTCCTTGTCCAACTGGACAGTGCTGAAGTATAACACGTGGGGTGGATCGCCGTGATACTTCCGAAGCATGGACACATGAAACACTGGGTGCACAACTGATAATCCTGGTGGCAACGCAAGCTCGTAAGCCACTTCTCCCACTCTCCGAAGAATCTCAAAAGGGCCAATGAATCTAGGGCTTAGCTTTCCCTTCTTCCCAAATCTCATCACGCCCTTCATGGGCGACACTCGAAGCAACACTCGCTCTCCGACCATGAATGCCATATCACGAACCTTGCGGTCGGCATAACTCTTCTGCCTGGACTGAGCTGTACGAAGCCTATCCTGAATGATCTTAACCTTATCCAAGGCATCCTGAACTAAATCTGTACCCAACAACCGAGCCTCTCCCGGCTCAAACCATCCAACCGGCGACCGACACCGCCTACCATATAGTGCCTCAAAGGGAGCCATCTGAATGCTCGCCTGGTAGCTGTTGTTGTAGGCAAACTCCGCTAATGGCAAGACCTGATCCCAAGAACCTCCAAAGTCAATACACATGCTTGGAGCATATCTTCCAAAATCTGAATAGTACGCTCGGATTGTCCGTCCGTCTGAGGATGAAATGTTGTGCTCAACTCGACCCTCGTACCCAACTTACGCTACACTGCCCTCCAGAAATGCGAGGTAAACTGCGTACCCCGGTCAGAAATGATAGACACGGGCACACCATGAAGACGAACAATCTCCCGAATATAGATCTCTGCCAACCGCTCAGAAGAATAGGAAACCGCCACAGGAATGAAATGCGCTGACTTGGTCAGCTTATCCACAATAACCCACACTGCATCGAACTTCCTCTGAGTCCGTGGGAGTCCAACAACGAAGACCATAGTGATGCGCTCCCACTTCCACTCAGGAATCTCAATCTTCTGAAATAACCCGCCAGGTCTCTGATGCTCGTACTTTACCTGCTGACAATTCAAACACCGAGCTACATAGGCAACGATGTCCTTCTTCATTCTCCTCCACCAATAATGCTGCCGCAAGTCCTGATACATCTTAGCGGCGCCCGGATGAATAGAATACGTGAACTATGGGCCTCCTCTAGAATCAACTCACGAAGTCCATCCACATTAGGTACACAAATACGACCCTACATCCTCAAAACTCCATCATCTCCAACTGTGACCTGCTTGGCACCTCCGTGCCGCACCGTGTCTCTAAGGACAAGCAAATGAGGATCATCATACTGCCGATCTCGGATACGCTCAAATAATGAAGAACGAGCGACAATGCAAGCTATCACACGACTAGGCTCAGAAATATCCAACCTCACGAACTGATTGGCTAAAGCCTGAACATCCAAAGCAAGCGGTCTCTCCCCGACCTGAATATACGCAAAGCTGCCCATACTGGCTGACTTCCTACTCAAAGCATCGGCCACCACATTGGCCTTCCGCGGATAATACAAGATGGTGATATCATAGTCTTTTAATAGCTCCAACTACCTCCTCTACCTCAAATTTAGCTCCTTCTGCTTGAACAAGTATTGTAAACTCTTGTGATCCGTGAACACCTGACATGACACGCCATGTAAGTAGTGCCTCCAAATCTTCAGCGCGTGAACAATGGCTGCTAGCTCCAAATCATGAACTGGATAATTCTTCTCGTGAATCTTCAACTGCCGCGAAGCATATGCAATAACCTTGCCATTTTGCATCAACACCGCACCAAGTCCAATACGAGATGCATCACAATATACTGTGTATGGCCCTGAACCTGTAGGCAAAACCAACACTGGCGCCGTAGTTAAAGCTGTCTTGAGCTTCTGAAAGCTCGCCTCACACTCGTCCGACCACCCGAACAGGGCACCCTTCTAGGTCAACCTGGTCATCGGGGCTACTATGAATAACCCGCCAAACCTAAGAAACTCCGGATCTTTGTAATTGATGTGGTCGAGGCCAGTTCTTGCCTGCCTCTATCTTCTTTGGATCCACCTACATACCCTCTGCCGATACAACGTGGCCCAAGAATGCAACTGAACTCAACCAAAACTCGCACTTCGAAAACTTGGCATACAACTGACTGTCTCTGAGAGTCTGGAGAACGACTCGAAGATGCTGCTCGTGCTCCTCCCGGCTGTGGGAATAGATCAAAATATCGTCAATGAAGACAATCACGAAGGAATCCAAATAATGCCTGAACACTCGGTTCATCAGATCCATGAATGCTGCTGGGGCATTTGTCAACCCAAACGACATCATTAAAAACTCATAATGCCCGTACCAAGTGCGAAAAGCTGTCTTAGGGACATCGGATGCCCTAATCCTAAACTGGTGGTAGCCAGATCTCAAATCAATCTTCGAAAACACTTTGGCACCCTGAAGCTGATCAAATAAATCATCAATCTTCGGCAATGGATACTAGTTCTTGATGGTGACTTTGTTCAACTGCCGATAATCTCTACACATCCTCATCGATCCATCCTTCTTCTTAACAAACAATACCGGCGCACCCCAGGGCGAGACACTAGGTCTAATGAAGCCCTTATCAAGCAAGTCTTGCAACTATTCTTTTAATTCTTTCAACTCTGGCGGGGCCATACGATATGGCGGAATAGAAACGGGCTGGGTGCCCGGAGCCACATCAATGCAAAAGTCAATGTCCCTGTCGGGTGGCATCCCCGGCAGGTCTGAAGGAAACACCTCTGGAAACTCACGAACAACGGGCGTAGAATCCATCGAAGGAATCTCAGCACTTGTCACACCTCCTTTTTACACACATACCCTGAGGGATAAATGTATAAGGGAGTTTTTCCATTTTAAGTGACAGTATTCGAAATGGATTATTTATTTATTTAGAGTCGCCACTTGGGATAGGTTTGGCTTTTGGTGTCCCAAGTCACCGGTTTATTGAATCCCAAATCGAGGAAAATTTTCGACTTCCCAATTGGAGTCTGCGAACCAAAAATTCTGAATAAGGAATTCTGTTGAACCGAGGGAAGGCGTTAGGCACCCTCGGATCCCGTGGTTCTAGCACGGTCTCTTAAACTATTATAAATGGCTACAATCTGATTTTTTTATACATGTTATCCTATAGTGCAATTTTAAAAATATTTATCGCTTTTAGTTAAATTTTTTAAGAAAGTGAACGTCGTTTAAAAACATATTTTTGGATCACGTCACATGAAATGCACCCGGATCCTCGACACATTTTTATTCAACGTTTTGGAATTTGGATTTGGGTTGCATGAAATGCACACCCGTATTTAGGAAGATAACATTATTAAAAAGCGCGCCTAAAGCGACTAACGCGTTATTAACTTTGCGGGAGGCCATGAAAATTCGCTAAATGGCACGTCCCAAATTCTACGTATTTTAATCTAAAACATTTGAGGGCCACGCGATTTATGCATTTTGTTTGGCGCGACGCACCTCGTTTATTTTAAGGATACCCTAAAGCAAGCTATTATTTTCTATTGCATTTGTCTCTAAAAGGGCCTGATTAATTAGCATTACAAAATTCGGACCTCGAGTTCAAGTCCGGATTCAAACAAAAGGGGAGAACCTCTTAATTTGAATTCGCTACCTAACTCGAAAGCCCAAATTTATAATTCAAATTTTTAAAGGTCAGATCCATTAACGTTAATAAATAAAGTGAAGCTTTCAGCGGCTAGGGCCTCGACGCTGGCCCATAGAAAGAGATATCATTTTTATTTGCAAATATGGACCTCAGGCACCAAACCCAGTTTTAGGCTAACTGGCAGATTGTTTTCCAGGAAATCATCAAGTTTTGGGCTCAAATGAGTAATGGAAATCTAATGCTGGAAATCATAAGTAGTTCCTGAATCAATTTCAAACAAACAGTATGGTGTTGATATTACATCTAGTAAACATTTGATAGGCACTCTTAAGCGTTTGATAAACACAGTGAGGCTAATGTTATCAAGCAGTCAACCTGAAACGCAAACTACAACTATTCTAATAGTTTAAACTGAGACTGTTTACAGCTAGCATCATACTCATAATGTCCATATAGCTCTGAAAATAGTCATTCATACAGTCCAATTAAACAGTTATAAGGCTAACAAACTGATTTCTAACAATTACACATATCAATTCCAAATTAATTACAAAATGAAGATTCATTTAACTATGAGAAATAGCGGGACTACAGTAGACTAATTGAACATAGTTGAACATGAGAAGTCATGCATGGCCTTTATTTCACTCTTAAATTGAGTTCTACAGCAAGGCAGGAGCAGAACATGTACCTGAGTTAAGGCAAAGGAAGAAAAAGGAGTTAGCAGTAGCAAATCAACAATCAGCCGTGATAAACCAGCAGTAACACCACAATTGGATCAATTGCAAAGCCAAAATTGCACCACTATACCCCAGGAATAGAGCACAGATGACCATCAACCCAGGAAACAAACCAAAACAGACTTGACCAAAACCAAATTAAATCGAAATCAAACCCAGGACAGCTTCTGAGTTTCAGAAATCAAACACCAGTCATCTTCAAACCATTTCTATCCTTATCTAAGCTAGAAAACTTGAATCAGCAGCTGGAACTCGAAATTAAACTAAGGAACTTCAATAGAATAGAATTTTTTTTTGGAATTTTGTATTGTTTTTGGGTTTTTTGAAGTACTAGGATCTAAACTAAGGGAAGAACTTTTCAGATTGCTTGAACTACAGTTTTAGGATTTTGGTTTTTTTTTTGAATTTCAAATTTTCAGAGGTTCAAAGCTTGTGGAAGCTTTTGGGGGGAATTTTCAGATCTAAACTTTTGGGGAATTTTCAGGTGCTCAAAACTTGTGAAACAAGGCAGTAGGGACTGCCTTTTATAGGCAAAATTGAGGGATCCTCTCATATTTTTTGTTCACACCTTTAGTCCCTCTTTTATTTTCAGTTTTAGCTAATTAGACCTTTATTTTCTGACTTGTTTCTCAAGTTACTGCCCTAAGTTATTGATATTTCAATTGAAGTCCTATTTTGGAAGATCCTAGAAGATTCTAGCTTCACCTACAGCATTGTTTTCTATTGAAGAATACCCAAACTAACCCCGAATACTCCTGAAATTACCTACCTAGGTCAAAACTAAACTAACCTTTCGACTAAGTCATGGTCAATTAACAAAATCAACTCAGCTATAACCAAACAACAACCTAATTGAAATAAGCAATATAACTAATCAAATCGATTCTGATTAATACTATAACCTATGGCAATCAATAGACTAAAAATTAACCGCAAATGAACAGAAATAAACTAGAATCAAGTTAACAGCAACAAACATGGGCCAATTAATTGAAACAAACACACAATCAAATAAGAACTAAGCCATATGACTACGATACATGAAAATCAAAAGACCTAAATCTAAAAAAAAACTAATTCAAACTGGAAGGAGAACACCTATTTGTTCAGAAAGAAACAAATAAACAAACACATAAAAAAAAGAAAGAAAAAGAGGTTGAGAAGCTTACTGATTTCGGCTCTAATTGCATTAACTTGAATCTGGCCCCAGAAATAATATTATATGTTTGTTCTTTGTCAAAACAAACACATAATATCATTTTTTGGGACCATTAAACACTGATAACCATGAGTTGCGATTCCGACTTTGCCTAAACCCTAGATGTGGGATTGGAGAAATCCGGTTGGGATTTTTTGGAAATAACCATGAGTGTGGGACTTAGGGTGGCCTGGGGATTGTGGGGTATGATTTTGGTACGGTTTGGGTGGCGGTGCCGCCATGCATGGTGGTGGCGGTGCCTAGGGTTTGATATATTTGAGGATTTCGGCTAGGATTCGAAGGATTTCAAGCGTGGATATGGAAAGAGGAAGGAGGGAGGAATCTGTGGTGAAAATTTGGGCAAGTTTGGAGGCCGGCCGCCGCCGTGAGGCGATTTACGGTGGCGGCTTGCGGCGGAGGGGCGACGGTTTGAACATGGTACGAGGAAGATGACATTTGGTCTCTAGGGTTCCTGAAAATTTAGACACTTTTATTAAAAATCAAAGACCAATTCATGGCCGTCGGATTATACAGGATGGATGGCCCAGATTTCTTGACGCCAAACGGCGTCGTTTTGCTTAACAGGGGGGAACAGGCCGGGTAAGGGGTGTGGACTGGGCTAGACGGGTTGGTCCAGTTTGGGGATTTTTTGGCTTTGGGCTCAGGGATTCCAATGGCCCAAACAACAGCCTAAAAATTCTTTCCCTTTTCTTAATTAACTATATATTTATTTATTTTTTTCTATTTTTAATTATTTTCTCCTATTTTCAATTATGTTAATTAAGCTAAAAATCTAGAATTGGGTCCTAAATGCAAGTATGCTATTTTGTAATTTTTTTTATTTTCTATGACAACTAAAAATACACATAAAATGCAAACAAAACACAAAATCATGCACTTAATTCCTAAAAATTCAAATACTAAAAGAAAAATTCTAATTTTAATGAATTCTATAGGAGTAATTTAAGCACGGCAAAAATCACGTGCTCACAACACTAGAATCACGAACATACGCCAAATAGGCCAAACATCCCGTATCAACCATACGTCGAGCCTTCATATATGAGATCACCCTGCTGGTAGAATGACCAGGAGTCCCTCTCCACTCCAAATGAGGCAACCCCGATAATGCTAAGGTCACGGTCTTGGCATGACAGTCCAATATAGCATGATAAGGGGATAACCAATCCATCCCCAGAATGACATCGAAGTCCACCATATCGAGAAGTAGGAGATCTACATGGGTCTCAAGACCCCCAATAACGACCACGCAAGCACGATAAACACGATCTACCACAATAGAATCACCCACCGGTATAGACACATATACATGAGCACTCAAAGAATCACGAGGCACAACCAGATAAAGGGTAAAATAGGATGACACATAAGAATATATGGACCCTGGTTCAAATAGAACTGAGGCATCTCTACTGCACACTGAAACCGTACCTGTGATAACTACATCGGAGGCCTCAGCCTCAGGTCTGCGTGGCATAGCATAACATCGGGGCTGGGCCCTACCACTCTGAACTGCATCCCTAGGACGGCCTCCTGCTGGCTGGCCTCCACCTCTAGCTGCCTGTCCTCCACCTCTAGCGGCCTGACCTCCACCTCTAACACCTCTACCCCTACCTCTAGCTGGCTGAGTGGGCGGTGGAACACCCGGTGCTGGAACCATAGCACGAGAACCCTGGTGCTGAGAACTGCTCGAGGCTCGAGGGCAAAACCTAGCAATGTACCTCGTATCGCCGCAAGTATAGCAAGACTTCGCCTGCTGAGACTGCTGACCCTGAAACTGACCCTGACGGCCTAGATAACCACCTTGAAAACTCTGGAACGGAGGTGCACTTATAGGAGCTGGTGGTGCACTATAGGGCAACTGATCAGAATATTGCATATGAGAACCACGGCCACCTGGAGCACCGTGAGAAGCCTGAAGTGCTGACTGAAATGGCCTAGGAGGATGGACTCTACCAAAAGAATCCCTACCTCCAGACGAGGCACCACTGACTCTGCCAGAATGACGAGGCCTCTTATCAGACCCCTGACCGCTCCCCTGAGCTAAAACCATCTCAACCCGCCTGGCCATATTGGCCGCATCCGGAAAGAAATCTCGCTACCTGTCTCCTTAGCCATTTGCAGTCTAATAGGCTGAGCGAGTCCCTCAATAAACCTCCTCACCCTCTCTCTCTCGGTAGGGAGTATCAGAAGAGCATGACGAGCCAAATCAATAAACCTCATCTCGTACTGGGTGACAGTCATAGAACCCTGCTGGAGACGCTCGAACCGCCTGCGGTAGTCCTCTCTCTGAGTGACGGGAAGAAACTTCTCGAGGAATAGCTGCGAGAACCGGTTCCAAGTGAGAGCCGGTGATCCAGCTGGTCTGGCCAAACAATAATCTCTCCACCATTTCTTGGCGGAATCTAACAGACAGAAAGCAGCAAAATCAACCCCATTGGTCTCCACTATCCCCATATTCCGAAGAACCTCATGATAGCTGTCTAAATAATCCTGGGATCCTCTGAAGATGTACCACCATAAGTAGTAGTGAACAACTTGGTGAACCTGTCCAATCTCCACAAAGCATCGGCAGACATAGCTGCCCCATCCCCGATCTGAGCTACTACACCCGGCTGAACTGCTCCAACTTGCTGAGCTGCTGGAGTCTGAAACTGGGGAGCCATCTACTCCGGAGTGCGGGTAGCGGGAGTCTGTGCTCCTCCCCCAACCTGAGAGACGGCTGGTGCTACAGGAAGTAGGCCTGCCTGGGCGTCACTCTCCATAAGGCCCACTAGACGGACCAGAGCATCCTGGAGTACCGAGGTAGCGATGAACCCCTCTAGGACCTGAGCAAGGCCCACCGGAACTGTCTGGGCCGGAACCTCATCATCAAACTCTACATGAGGCTCTGGGCTGAGCTCTGTCCCTACCTCGGCCTCTAGCACGGCCTCGGCCTCGTCCTCTGACCCTCGTAGAAGCTGCCGCTGGGGGCTCGGGCTGCTGAACACCGGATGAAGAAGCACGTATTCTCGCCATCTGCGAAAGAACAGAGTAGAAGTTCAATTAGCATTGAGAAACCAAACCGCACGACAGAGATAAATAGTAGTGAAACTGTTCCTAACTCTGTAGCCTCCGGGGGATAAGCGCAGACGTCTCAGTACCGCTCCCTCAGACTCTACCAAGCTTGCCCGTGAATTGTGAGACCTAAGCAACCTAGAGCTCTGATACCAACTTGTCACGACCCAGATTTCCCACCCTCGGGAGTCGTGATGGCGCCCACTAGAGAAAGCTAGGCAAGCCAACTATTCCGGTTAATTTACCCTTTTCATTTTTAATCTCTTAAAAATTTCAAGTTAGCATATAATAAGCAGCAGAAATAATAATGCGGAAGAACGAAATTTAACAATTTAGCTAATACCAATACGAATCCATAAACATAAACCACCCAGAACTGGTATCACAATCTCATGGACTATCTAAGAATACTACAAATAGGGTCTGAACTAGAAAGTACATGTCTGTCTCTGAAATAGAAAAGAACAGAAAGAAACTAGATAGGAAGGGAACGCCAAGGCCTGCGGATGCCTGCAGGACTACCTCGGGTTTCCGATGGACTGGAGGCAGCAACCCCTAGCTAAGGTCCGTATGCTCCAGTACCGGGATCTGGACAAAAGAGTGCAGAGTGTAGTATCAGTACAACCGACCCCATGTACTGAGTAAGTGTCGAGCCTAACCTCGGCGAAGTAGTGACGAGGCTAGGACACAACAAACAACATATCATGCAGTTAAACAGTATCTAGCAGAATAACAGTAATAGAAGCAATTCGAAAGTAACGGGGGAAGGGTAATATGCTATGGGGGAAATACCAACATAAAGAATTATAGTAATAATGGAATAAAACAATTAAGGCACCTGAACCGACAATAACAAGAAATCATAACAAACAGGCAATAAGTGCACGACATCACCCTTCGTGCTTTTACTCTGTATCCTCACCAATGCAATCAAATAATGAAAATGTGCACGGCATCACCCTTCGTGCTTTATCTCTCTTTCCTCACCCAAACAATAGCAGCAACAACATCCTGACAACGGAATCAACAACAAGAATAAATACATCCCGGCAAGGGAATCAACAATAAGAAGTAAATATACCCCGGCAAGGGAATCAGCTATAACCAAACTTGTACCAACAATTAACTTCACAAATGAACCTCAACTGGAGCCAATGCTCAATAATAAACAAATACCAAGAAGATAATCATAAGTCTTGCTCAACATGGATAATCAATAATTTAGGCATTTGTAGTACTTATTAAGAAACACAATGATCACAATATAAGACTCACGGGCATGCTTGACACCAACGTATAGATACTCGTCACCACACCAATACGTTGTACACTACGCTAGCACATAGCAAATAAGGCACAATACCTATTCCCTCAAGCTAAGGTTAGACCAAATACTTACCTCGAACTTCCACGGCCAACTCAAGCCTAAAACACCGTTTTTCCTTTTGATCCCACTTCCAATTCAATTGTATCTAACCCAAATTAATTTAACAACATCAATAAATGCTAAAGAATTCATACTCAATTCTTAATTTTAGGTTTTCTATCATTTTCCCCAAAAAGTCAAAAATTGACCCCGAGCCCGCTTGGTCGAAACTCGAGGTTCGGACCAAAACCCCATCACCCGTTCACCCACGAGTCCAAATATGCAATTAGTTTCGAAATCCGACCCCAAAACGAGGTCTAAATTCCAATTATTCAAAAAGCCCTAACTATACCCAAAATCCCTAATTCTACCATGGAAGAACAAGATTTAGGCCTAGAAATCTAATGGGTGTTGATGAAAAAATGAAAGAAATGAGTCTAAGAACACATACCTATGGTTTGGTGTTGAATTTGCTCGTCAAATATCGCCTAAGGTCTGATTTTGGGGAAGGAGATATGAAATTATGGCTTAAATCCCATTCTGCCTCTGTTTTAAATCGCTGGGCAGACCTTCTTCGCGTTCGTGAAGGGTCTGTCGCGTTCACGAGACGCAGCAGCCACAAGCCTTCGCGTTCGCGTGATACCCATCGCGTTCGCAAAGGCATTCTCCCCCCAGCCTCCGCGTTCGCGATCCACATGGCGTGTTCTCCATGAGTATTCCACCCCTCCCCCAGGTCCCTGCCCTAATGGCCTTCGCGATAGCCAGGTCGCATTCGCGAAGGGTAACTCCCCCAACGCTCCGCGTTCGCGACCTGTGCCTCGCATTCGCGTAGAAGCAATTTCCTTCATACAACTTTTACTCTTCGCGTTCGCGGGAGTCCTTCCGCGAACGCGTAAAACAAAATACCAGCACACCAGAAGCAGCAATACAGCAGGAAATCTTAATTCCAAAACACCTCGAACCCCATCCGAAACTCACCCGATCCCTCGGGGCTCCAAAACAAACATGCATACCAACCTAAAATATCATACGGACTTACTCGTGTGATCAAATCGCCAAAATAACATCTAGAACTACAAGTTTAGCATCAAAATCAAAGAAAAATCTCAAGAACTCTTAAGTTTCAAATTTCACAACCGAGGGTCCGATTCACATCATATGAATTCTGTTTCTTACCAAATTTTACAGGCTCAACTTAAATACCATATAAGACCTATACCGGGCTCCGAAACTAAAAATACGGGCCCGATACCATCAAATTCAAACACATTTAAATTTCCAAAAACTCTTATAATTTTAGTTAAACAATTTTCTTCAAAAATTCATTTCTCGGGCTTGGGACCTCGGAATTCAATTCCGGGCATACGCCCAAGTCCCATATTTTTCTACGGACCCTCCTGGACCGTCAAATCATGGGTCCGGGTCCGTTTACCCAAAATGTTGACCGTAGTCAACTTAAATTCAATTTTAAAGACAAAATTAGCATTTTTATCAAATCATCACATAAAAGCGTTCCGGATATACGCCCGTACCGCGCACGCAAATTGAGGTGAGATAAAAAGAAGTTTTTAAGGCCTTGGAACACAGAATTGACTTGTAAATCAAGTGATGACCTTTTGGATCATCACATCCTCCACCTCTAAAACAACCGTTCGTCCTCGAACGAACATAGAAAAGAAGTACCTGAGTCGGGGAAAAGATGGGGATATCGGCTCCGCATATCGGACTCGGACTCCCAGGTTGCTGCCTTGGCAGGCTGACCTCTCCACTGAACACGATCAGAAGGATAACTCCTCGATCTCAACTGACGAACATGCCGGTCTAAAATGGCCACCGGCTCCTCCTCATAGGTCAAGTCCTTGTCCAACTGGACAGTGCTGAAGTCTAACACGTAGGATGGATTGCCGTAATACTTCCGAAGCATGGATACATGAAACACTGGGTGCACAGCTGATAATCCTGGTGGCAACGCAAGCTCGTAAGCCACCTCTCCCACTCTCCGAAGAATCTCAAAAAGGCCAATGAATCTAGGGCTTAGCTTGTCCTTCTTCCCAAATCTCATCACGCCCTTCATGGGCGACACTCGAAGCAACACTCGCTCTCCGACCATGAATGCCATATCACGAACCTTGCGGTCGGCATAACTCTTCTGCCTGGATTGAGCTGTACGAAGCCTATCCCGAATGATCTTAACCTTATACAAGCCATCCTAAACTAAATCTGTACCCAACAACCGAGCCTCTTCCGGCTCAAACCATCCAACCGGCGACCGACACCGCCTACCATATAGTGCCTCATAGGGAGCCATTTGAATGCTCGACTGGTAGCTGTTGTTGTAGGCAAACTCCGCTAATGGCAAGAACTGATCCCAAGAACCTCCAAAGTCAATAACACATGCTCGGAGCATATCTTCCAAAATCTGAATAGTGCGCTCAGACTGTCCGTCCGTCTGAGGATGAAATCCTGTGCTCAACTCGACCCTCGTACCCAACTCACGCTGCACTGCCCTCTAGAAATGCGAGGTAAACTGCGTACCCCGGTCAGAAATGATGGACACGGGCACACCATGAAGACGAACAATCTCCCGAGCATAGATCTCTGCCAACCGCTTAGAAGAGTAGGAAATCACCACAGGAATGAAATGCGCTGACTTGGTCAGCCTATCCACAATAACCCATACTGCATCGAACTTCCTTTGAGTCCGTAGGAGTCCAACAACAAAGTCCATAGTGATGTGCTCCCACTTCCACTCAGGAATCTCAATCTTCTGAAACAACCCACCAGGTCTCTGATGCTCGTACTTTACCTGCTGACAATTCAAACATCGAGCTACATAGGCAACAATGTCCTTCTTCATTCTCCTCCACCAATAATGTTGCAGCAAGTCCTGATACATCTTAATGGCGCCCGGATGAATAGAATACCGTGAACTATGGGCCTCCTCTAGAATCAACTCACGAAGTCCATCCACATTAGGTACACAAATACGACCCTGCATCCTCAAAACTCCATCATCTCCAACTGTGACCTGCTTGGCACCTCCGTGCCGCACTGTGTCTCTAAGGACAAGCAAATGAGGATCATCATACTGCCGATCTCGGATACGCTCAAATAATGAAGAACGAGAGAAAATGCAAGCTAACACACGACTGGGCTCAGAAACATCCAACCTCACGAACTGATTGGCTAAAGCCTGAACATCCAAAGCAAGCTGTCTCTCCCCGACCGGAATATACGCAAGGCTGCCCATACTGGCTGACTTCCTACTCAAAGCATCGGCCACTACATTGGCCTTCCCCGGATGATACGAGATGGTGATATCATAGTCTTTCAATAGCTCTAACCACCTCCTCTGCCTCAAATTTAGCTCCTTCTGCTTGAACAAGTATTGCAAACTCTTGTGATCCGTGAACACCTCACATGAAACGCCATATAAGTAGTGCCTCCAAATCTTCAGCGCGTGGACAATGGCTGCTAGCCCCAAATCATGAACTGGATAATTCTTCTCGTGAATCTTCAACTGCCGCGAAGCATATGCAATAACTTTTCCATTCTGCATCAACACCGCACCAAGTCCAATACGAGATGCATCACAATATACTGTATATGGCCCTGGACCTGTGGGCAAAACCAACATTGGCGCCGTAGTTAAAGCTATCTTGAGCTTCTGAAAGCTCGCCTCACACTCGTCCGACCACCTAAACTGGGCACCCTTCTAGGTCAACCTGGTCATCGGGGCTGCTATGGGTGAAAACCCCTCCACAAATCGGCGGTAATAACCCGCCAACCCAAAAAACTCCGGATCTCTGTAGCTGATGTGGGTAGAGGCAAGTTCTTGACTACCTCTATCTTCTTTGGATCCACCTGAATACCCTCTGCCGATACAATGTGGCCCAAGAATGCAACTGAACTCAACCAAAACTCGCACTTCAAAAACTTGGCATACAACTGACTGTCTCTCACAGTTTGGAGAACGACTCGAAAATGCTGCTCGTGCTCCTCCCGACTGCGGGAATAGATCAAAATATCATCAATGAAGAATCACAAAGGAATCCAAATAAGGCCTGAACACTCGGTTCATCAGATCCATGAATGCTGCTGGGGCATTTGTCAACCCAAACGATATCACTAAAAACTCATAATGCCTGTACCGAGTGCGAAAAGCTGTCTTAGGGACATCGGATGCCCTAATCCTCAACTGATGGTAGCCAGATCTCAAATCAATCTTCGAAAACACTTTGGCACCCTGAAGCTGATCAAACAAATCATCAATCATCGGCAATGGATACTTGTTCTTGATTGTGACTTTGTTCAATTGCCGACAATCTATACGCATCCTCATCGATCCATCGTTCTTCTTAGAAAACAATACCGGCGAACCCCGAGGCGAGACACTAGGTCTAATGAAGCCCTTATCAAGCAAGTCCTGCAACTATTCTTTTAATTCTTTCAACTCTGTCGGGGCCATATGATATGGCGGAATAGAAAAGGGCTGAGTGCCTGGAGCCACATCAATGCAAAAGTTAATGTCCATGTCGGGTGGCATCCCTGGCAGGTCTGAAGGAAACACCTCTGGAAACTCACGAACAACGGGCACAAAATCCATAGAAGGAATCTCAGCACTAGAATCACGAACATACGCCAAGTAGGCCAAACATCCCTTATCAACCATACGCCGAGCCTTCATATATGAGATCACCCTACTGGTAGAATGACCAGGAGTCCCTCTCCACTCCAAACGAGGCAACCCCGGTAATGCTAAGGTCACGGTCTTGGCATGACAGTCCAATATAACATGATAAGGGGATAACCAATCCATCCCCAGAATGACATTGAAGTCCACCATATCGAGAAGTAGGAGATCTACATGGGTCTCAAGACCCCCAATAACGACCACGCAAGCACGATAAACACGATCTACCACAATAGAATCACCCACCGGTGTAGACACATATACAGGAGCACTCAAAGAATCAAAAGGCACAACCAGATAAGGGGTAAAATAAGATGATACATAAGAATATGTGGACCCTGGTTCAAATAGAACTGAGGCATCTCTACTGCACACTGAAACCGTACTTGTGATAACTGCATTGGAGGCCTCAGCCTTAGGTCTGCCTGGCATAGCATAACATCGGGGCTGGGCCCCACCACTCTAAACTGCATCCCTAGGACGTCCTCATACTGGCTGGCCTCCACCTCTAGCTGCCTGGCCTCCACCTCTAGCGGCCTGACCTCCACCTCTAACACCTCTACCCCTACCTCTAGCTGGATGAGCGGGCGGTGGAACACCCGGTGCTGGAACCATAGCATGAGAACCCTGGTGCTGAGAGCTGCTAGAGGCTCGAGGGCAAAACTTAGCAATGTGCCTCGTATCGCCGCAAGTATAGCAAGACTTCGGCTGCTGAGACTGCTGACCCTTAAACTGACCCTGACGGCCTGGATAACCACCCTAAAAACTCTGGAGCGGAGGTGCACTGATAGGAGCTGGTGGTGCACTGTAGGGCAACTGATTAGAATACTGCATATGAGAACCACGGCCACCTGGAGCACCGTAAGAAGCCTGAAGTGCTGACTGAAATGGCCTAGGAGGATGGCCTCTACCAAAAGAATCCTTGCCTCCAGACGAGGCACCACTAAATCCGCCAGAATGATGAGGCCTCTTATCAGACCCCTGACCGCTCCCCTGAGCTAAAACCATCTCAACCCGCCTGGCCACATTGGCCGCATCCTGGAAAGAAATCTCGCTACCTTGTCTCCTTAGCCATCTGCAGTCTAATAGGTTGAGCGAGTCCCTCAATAAACCTCCTCACCCTCTCTCTCTTGGTGGGAGTATCAGAAGAGCATGACGAGCCAAATAAAAACCTCGTCTCGTACTGGGTGACAGTCATAGAACCCTGCTGGAGACGCTCGAACCGCCTGCGATACTCCTCTCTCTGAGTGACGGGAAGAAACTTCTCGAGGAATAGCTGCGAGAACTGGTCCCAAGTGAGAGCTGGTGATCCAGCTGGTCTGGCCAAACAATAATCTCTCCACCATTTCTTGGCGGAACCTGACAGACGGAAAGCAGCAAAATCGACCCCATTGGTCTCCACTATCCCCATGTTCTGAAGTACCTCATGACAGCTGTCTAAATAATCCTGGGGATCCTCTGAGGATGTACCACCATAAGTAGTAGTGAACATCTTGGTGAACTTGTCCAATCTCCACAAAGCATCGGTAGACATAGCTGCTCCATCACTGGTCTTAGCTACTACACCCGGTTGAACTGCTCCAACTGGCTGAGCTACTGGAGTCTGAAACTGGGGAGCCATCTGCTCCGGAGTGCGGGTAGCGGGAGTCTGTGCTCCTCCCCCAGCCTGAGAGACAGCTGGTGCTACAGGAAGTAGGCCATCCTGGGCGACACTCTCCATAAGGCCCACTAGACGGACCAGAGCATCCTAGAGTACCGGGGTAGCGATGAACCCCTTTGGGACCTGAGCTGGGTCCACCGGAACTGTCTGGGCCAGAACCTCATCATCAAACTCTACCTGATGCTCCGCCGCTGGTGCTGGTGCTGCTGCTCTGGGCTGAGCTCTGCCCCTGCCTCGGCCTCTAGCACGGCCTCGTCCTCTGACCCTCGTAGGAGCTGCCACTGGGGGCTCGGGCTACTGATCAGCTGATGAAGTGGTACACGTTCCCGCTATCTGCGAAAGAACAGAGTAGAAGTTCAATTAGCATTGAGAGATCAAACCGCACGACAGAGATGAATAGAAGTGAAACTATTCCTAACTCTGTAGCCTCTAGGGATAAGCACAGACGTCTCCGTACCGATCTCTCAGACTCTACCAAGTTTGTCCGTGAATTGTGAGACCTAAGCAATCTAGAGCTCTGATACCAACTTGTCACGACCCGAAATTCCCACCGTCGGGACTGTGATGGCGCCTAACATTGTACTCGCTAGGCAAGCCAATGTTACAGACTATTTCACCTTTTTCCTTTATCTTTTAATAATCAAAGCTGAACAAAAGTAAATCAACGGAAATAAATGTGGAAGAATACAATTTAAAAGATTATCTTTATACTAATAACAAAATCGTAATAATTTACAACCAGAACCGGCGTTACAGCTCAAAAACAGTCTACGAATACTACAAATAATGGTCTGAACGAAAAGTTTACATCTATCTCGGAAGTAGATAAAACAAAAATAAAATAGGATAGAAGGGGACGCCAGGACCTGCGGACGCTTGCAGGACTACCTTGGGTCTCTGGGAAGCAGTGATAGCAACCAACCTCACGATCAGCCACAAGTTCCAAAATCTGCACAGAAAGTGCAGAGTGCAGTATCAGTACAACCGACCTCATGTACTGGTAAGTGCCGAGCCTAACCTCGACGAAGTAGTGACGAGGCTACGCCGGGGCATGCAACATATACAACCTGCAACAGTTTATACTAAACAGAAAGGAAATATAGAATGTAAAATAAGCAATAACTAGCATAAAATAAATCCGGAACCCACTTGTTCTACTAGTATTCAGCTATAACCAATCCTTAAGGGTGTTTCAACATCACAGTAACGGGCCTTAACAGAAATGAAAACATAATAACGACTGACGCGGCGCACATCCCGATCCCAACATATAAACAACAACAGTATCAATATTCACCCTTATTCCTCCTTGTTGCGGTGTGCAACCCGATCCCACATGTCCACCCTTATTACTCCTCAACACATATCACCCTTATTGCTCCTATTGCGGTGCGCAACCCGATCCCACCTGTCCACCCTTATTATTCCTTGTTGCGGCGTGCAACTCGATCCCACCTGACAATCACATTTCACCCGTGTTCCTCCTGTTGCGGCGTGCAACCCGATCCCAATATATATATCAGCACCAAACACAAAAAGAATAAAGACAAGAGTTTCACAAGCTAACTCAAATCCCCCACATTACTTATACCTCAATCCACACAATGGAATATCACTACGATTATGAAACTTCACCAGTGAAAACTACTCAGCGAGACCAACCAAGGTGCACCATAAGGCACCAATAAATCAATATAAGCCAACAGGGTAATAAAANCGTCTGGGCCACGAACCTCATCATCAAACTCTACCTGATGCTCCGCCGCTGGTGCTGGTGCTGCTGCTCTGGGCTGAGCTCTGCCCCTGCCTCGGCCTCTAGCACGGCCTCGTCCTCTGACCCTCGTAGAAGCTGCCACTCGGGGCTCGGGCTGCTGATCACCGGATGAAGAAGCACGTGTTCTCGCCATCTGCGAAAGAACAGAGTAGAAGTTCAATTAGCATTGAGAAACCAAACCGCACCACAGAAATGAATAGAAGTGAAACCGTTCCTAACTCTGTAGCCTCCGGGGGATAAGCACAGACGTCTCCGTACCGATCCCTCAGACTCTACCAAGCTTGTCCGTGAATTGTGAGACCTAAGCAACCTAGAGCTCTGATACTAACTTTTCATGACCCGGATTTTCCGCCCTCGGGAGACGTGATGGCGCCTACTAGAGAAAGCTAGGCAAGCCAACTATTCCGGTTAATTTACCCTTTTCATTCTTAATCTCTTAAAGATTTCAGGATAGCATATAATAATCAGCGGAAATAATAATGCGGAAGAACAAAATTTAACAATTTAGCTAATACCAATACGAATCCATAAACATAAACCACCCAGAACTGGTGTCACAATCTCACAGACTATTTAAGAATACTACAAATAGGGTCTGAACAACAAAGTACATGTCTGTCTCTGAAATAGAAAAGAACAGAAAGAAACTAGATAGGAAGGGGACGCCAAGGCCTGCGGACGCCTGCAGGACTACCTCGGGTCTCCGATGGACTGGAGGCAGCAACCACGAAAGAGTGCAGAGTGTAGTATGAATACAACCGACCCCATGTACTGAGTAAGTGTCGAGCCTAACCTCGGCGAAGTAGTGACGAGGCTAGGACACAACAAACAACATAACCTGCAGTTAAACAGTATCTAGCAGAATAACAGTAATAGAAGAAATTCGAAAGTAACCGGGGAAGGGTAACATGCTATGGGGGAAATACCAACATCAAGAATTATAGTAATAACAGAATAAAACAATTAAGGCACCTGAACCGACAATAACAAGAAATCATAACAAACAGGCAATAAGTACACGGAATCACCCATCGTGCTTTTACTCTCAATCCTCATCAATGCAATCAAATAATGAAAATGTGCACGGCATCACCTTCGTGCTTTATATCTCTTCCTCACCATGTAAATATTAGAATTATGCATGGCATCACCCTTCGTGCTTTATCTCTCTTCCTCACCATATACATCAATATCAATGTAAATGTACACGGCATCACCCTTTGTAGGGCTGTGCATAATTTGGTAAATACCGAATTCCCATACCGAAACCGAAAATTTTGGTATTTGGTATACGGTATTTTGGTATTTGGTATGGTATTTGGTTTAAGTTTTAAAAAAAATTGGTATTAGGTATGGTATTTGGTATTTTAAAATAAAATACCGAAATACCAATACCATACCGAAATATATATTATATTACACAAAACACATATTATCAATTATAACATAAATATAAAATATCTATAATTTAACTTTCCTACATTCTCTAAGTTCATCAATTAACTCTAAACAAGTAACAAGACATTTCTAATGATCAAATATTCTTTTGTGTACAATTTTCTCTATTTGGGTCGATATTTGCTAGTTTTGGACAAAATTTTTGTCAACAAACATTTTCAGTTTTGTATTTTTCAGTACTTTAATTAAGAATATTAGAGTCATGGCTCTATGCACTAGTTAGCATTCAAACCGAATAAATCGAAGTTACCGAACCGAATAAACCGAAACCGAAATGAGAAAAACCGAACCATACCGAATTTAATTAGGTACGGTATTGGTATAGGATTTTAAGAAACCGAATACCGAAAATACCGAACCGAAATGTCTAAATACCATACCGTACCGACCGACGAACACCCCTAACCCTTTGTGCTTTATCACTCTTTCCTCACCATATGCATAAGTATGAATGTGCACGGCATCACCCTTCGTTCTTTATCTCTCTTTTCTCACCCAAACAATAGCAACAACAACATTCCGGCAACAGAATCAACAACAAGAATAAATACATCCGGCAAGGGAATCAACAATAAGAATTAAATATGTCCCGGCAAGGGAATCAGCTATAACCAAACTTGTACCAACAATTAACTTTACAAATGAACCTCAACTGGAGCCAATGCTCAATAATAAACAAACACCAAGAAGATAATCATAATTCTTGCTCAACATGGATAATCAACAATTTAGGCATTTGTAGTACTTATTAAGAAACACAACGATCCCAATTTAAGACTCACGGGCATGCTTGACACCAACGTATAGATACTCGTCAACACACCTATACGTTGTACACTACGCTAGCACATAGCAAATAAGGCACAATACCTATTCCCTCAAGCTAAGGTTAAGCCAAATACTTACCTCGAACTTCCACGGCCAACTCAAGCCTAAAACACCGCTTTTCCTTTTGATCCCACTTCCAATTCAATTGTATCTAACCCAAATTAATTAACAACATCAATAAATGCTAAAGAATTCACACTCAATGCTTAATTTTAGGTTTTCTATCATTTTCGCCAAAAAGTCAAAAATTGACCCCGGGCCCGCTTGGTCGAAACTCGAGGTTCGGACCAAAACCCGATCACCCATGAGCCCGAATATGGAATTAGTTTCGAAATCCGACCCCAAAACGAGGTCTAAATTCCAATTATTCAAAAAGCCCTAACTCTACCCAAAATCCCTAATTCTACCATGGAAGAATAAGATTTAGGCCTAGAAATCTAATGGGTGTTGATGAAAAAATGAAAGAAATGAGTCTAAGAACACGTACCTATGGTTTGGTGTTGAATTTGCTCTTCAAAAATCGCCTAAGGTCTGATTTTGGGGAAGGAGATATGAAATTATGGCTTAAATCCCGTTCTGCCTCTGTTTTAAATCGCTGGGCAGACCTTCTTCGCGTTCGCGAAGGGTCTGTCGCGTTCGCGAGATGCAGCGGCCACAAGCCTTCGTGTTCGCGTGATACCCATCGCATTCGCGTGATNAACCTCCATGTTCGCGATCCACATGACGCGTTCGCGATGAGTATTCCACCCCTCCCCCAGGTCCCTGCCCTAATGGCCTTCGCGTTCGCGATAGCCAGGTCGCGTTCGCGAAGGGTAACTCCTCCAACGCTCCGCGTTCGCGACCTGTGCCTCGCGTTCGCGTAGAAGGAATTTCCTTCAGACAACTTTTACTCTTCGCGTTCGCGAGAGTCCTTTCGCGAACGCGTAGAACAAAATACCAGCACACCAGAAGCAGCAATACAGCAGAAAATCTTAAGGTCAAAACACCCCGAACCCCATCCGAAACTCACCCGAGCCCTCGGGGCTCCAAACCAAACATGCATACCAACCTAAAAATATCATACGGACTTACTCGTGCGATCAAATCGCCAAAATAATATCTAGAACTACAAGTTTAGCATCAAAATCAAAGAAAAATCTCAAGAACTCTTAAGTTTCAAATTTCACAACCGAGGGTCCGATTCGCATCATATGAATTCTATTTCTTACCAATTTTTACAGGCTCAACTTAAATACCATGTAAGACCTATATCGGGCTCCAGAACTAAAAATACGGGCCCGATACATCAAATTCAAACACATTTAAATTTCCAAAAACTCTTATAATTTCAGTTAAACAATTTTCTTCAAAAATTTATTTCTCGGGCTTGGGACCTCGAAATTCAATTCCAGGCATACACCCAAGTCCCATATTTTTCTACGGACCCTACGGGACCGTCAAATTACGCGTCCGGGTCCGTTGACCCAAAATGTTGACCGAAGTCAACTTAAATTCAATTTTAAAGACAAAATTAGCATTTTTATCTCACTGGTGTGGTGAGATAAAAGGAGATTTTTAAGGCCTCGGAACACAGAATTGACTTGTAAATCAAGTGATGACCTTTTGGGTCATCACAATAGTCAAATTTGGTTTTGTAGTATTATAAATAGGGTGCTATTACATATTTTTTTTATTGTGGAGAGGTAGCTATGATGTAGAGAGATTCAAGAGTTTATGAATTGTGAAAAACCCTCCTACCAAGTTCTCTCCCTAGTTTAATAAATTTCTTCTATATAGCTTTTACTAAATTTCTTGCTTGTGCCTAAATTGTTCTTCGGGGTATTTCAATCCTTCAAATTGGTATCAAAGCTTATGTGAGATTCTGTTAGAGCCGATAGGAGATCCAACAAAATTATGGATACTTATTATCTAATTGTCCCGTTTTTGTGTTTGATGGCAAAAATAATTTTGAAATTTGGTATCAAGAGATGAAGAATTTTTTTAAGGCTATTGGATTATGGTCCCCCATTGATGAAGGATTTGAGGAACCCCTAGAAGGCACAACGTTGACAGGTGATGCAGCTACACAATTGGAGAAGAAGAGACATTTAGATTATAAGGCACGCTACTATCTCGCCATCAAGGTCGAATTGTATGTATCTAAGAGATATTTGCATGCAAAGTCATCAAAGGAGGCTTGGAAAATCTTGGTGAAGTCATATCGAAGAGCTGCTGACATAAAGAAGGAGAAACTGCAAGAATTTAGGAGTCAATTTGAGTTGGCTTACATGAGACCAACATAGTCCATGAAAGAATATTTTACAAGAATTGAAGAAATAGTCAATTGCTTAAGGACCAATGGAGAAGTATTGGAAGAAGTTAAAACTATTGAAAAAATATTGCAGTCTCTCAGTTTAAAGTTTAACAACAAGAAAGTTATTCTTGAGGCTTTCGAAGATCTTAGCACTCTCAGACTTGTTGATTTAGAATGCGAATTGGTGACATACGAGAAATCACTGAATCAACAGAAAGATGAGACATTGGAGGAGGAATCGCAAGAAAAGGATGAACAACCAAAAGGAAAAGAAGGCACACCAATAATGGCGGAGATAAATCAAGAAGGCCAAAATTCAGAAACAGACGAGAAAAGAAGAGAAGGTACATATAATTTTTGTTGTGATAGAGATTCTATTGAATGCGAAGGGAAGTCAAATAATATTCAGCCAAAAATTTCTCCGGTTGTTAAAAATGATGATTTAGTTGCAAGGGATGCCAGTACAAAAAGGTTGGTGTTTTACTTCAAAAGTTATTTGATAGTATTGAAGATGAACCTATTAACGAAAAAAGCAAGATGGTTCATCAAGAAAAAGTCTCTGATGATCTGCACAAGATTGAGACAAAAATAGCTTGGGATCCAGAACTACAACACATGATTATAGATATTGAAGATGAAATAAATTTTATGCCATTGTTCGAGATTACATGTTTCAAGGAGCAAGGCGATATATCTATTGGTGGCATTACTCTACAACCTATAGAATGTTCAATTGGAGTTGAATGGGTATACAAGTCCAACTACAAGGCAATTAGAGAAGTAGATGATTTCAAAGTAAAGGAAAAATATGTTGATGATATTTTGAAGGAATTTACCAAGGTTATATCCAAATCATATATGACCAGTATTGAAGAGAAATTGAAGTTAACTAAAGATGATACTCGTGATTTTGTTGATGCTACATTTTTAAGGAAATTGGTGGAGAGTCTAAGGTACTTGACTTCTACAAGGCTTGATGTTACTCATGGCATGCTCAAGTTTGAAGATCTTGGTTTAAGGGAGGTTGTTGGAAATTAAACTTAAGATTAATTAGTATTCCTAAGTTGTCTAGGATTTAGTATTTACTAGTTTATTTAATTTATGTCTAATTAGGATTCACGATCAAAATCACGTAGGAATAAGTTTTCTAGATTATAGTCAAATTTGGTTTTGTAGTATTATAAATAGGGTGCTATTACATATTTTTTTATTGTGGAGAGGTAACTATGATGTAGAGAGATTCAAGAGTTTATGAGTTGTGAAAAACCCTCCTACCAAGTTCTCTCCCTAGTTTAATAAAATTCTTCTATATATCTTTTGCTAAATTTCTTGCTTGTGCCTAAATTGTTCTTCGGGGTATTTCAGTCCTTCAAAATAGTATCCAAGGGTGTGGTCTAGTTGTCAATGAGCTTGGTTGCGAACCATGCGATCTAAGATTCAAATTTCATCGGAGGCAAAAACACGAGGTGATCAAAAACGCAAGCTAGTCCGAACACCATAATTGTATGAAAAAGTTTTTCAAATAAAAAAATATTTCAACTCACAAATCGTTAATTTTGACATACTTTTTCAAGTGAAGTTATGTCCAAACCGTAAATTAAGTAGTAATTCTATTCAAATATTTATTTTTTAACATCGACCAAATAAGAGGAGTATTAAAAGTAATATAATCAAAAGCGATGGATTAAATTGACTTCTTAAAACAAATCAGGGACTTGTGGTTAATTTCACTCTTTTGGAAGAGAAAACAGGCCCATAACCCGAATAGTTCTTCTTCTAACAGTTTATTCGGAAAGCTCTAGAAGTCACCGATTCAGCGACTGCGAGAACTGAAGCATTTTGGAGAAAGGAAGAGAGATGGGAGGTGGACACGGACATGGCGTGACCTACAAAGGAATTACTATTCATCAGCCTAAGCGTTGGCACAGTGTCACCGGAAAGGGATTGTGTGCCGTCATGTGGTAATTTCCCCAAACCCTACCCTCTTTCCCTTCTCATTTCATTTTATCTTTTTCGATTGAATTTACGAGCTATGAATTTGATATTGTAATGTTTTTGGATCATAGATCTACGAATTAGATTAGACTGCTTGGAATTGAAATTGGAGAACCTTATGAAAGGGGAACAAAATGAGTAGTAGGTTTTTACCTTAGATACTTATGGTCTCGTTGTTGAAATGAAATGAATATGAAGGACTTGTTTAGCTGGCGCTAACTAGTTTGAGATTGAGGTGTAGTTAGATTGGTTGATTGATGTTTGATTTTTTGTTAATCAATCTGATTTGTGCTTGGTCTTTGAGTTAAAACTGAATCTTTCTCTGTGGGGTTTGTTGTTCTTCTCTGCATTGAACTATATATGTGGAAGTGTATAGCAACATGTGTTGATAATTTTTGTTTTTGGTTGACATTTTGGGGTTTGATTGGCTAAGATATGATGCTGCTTGTTTTGCATTCATGTGCTATTGAGTGAAGAATCCTTCTTGCTCTTTAATCATCTCTTGCTTCCTTGATGTGGGTGAAATTGTAATTTGCTCCCAAGGTTTGAGATAACGGCATATTGAGTTGCTTTTCAAAGTAAAGAAATTGTCAGTTTTATCAGGTCAAGGGGCATAACGATCTACTGTTGGATGAGCGAGTTAGAAGAAAAACTAGATTGTAGCTTAAAGTTATTGGCTTTGAAGTATTACAAGTTGCTATCACAAGGATGAGCGAGGCGTGATTCGGTTATCTCAGAGTGTAGTTTACATGTTCTACTTATCAAAAAAGAGTATAGTTTACTGTGTTAATTATAGGTTTCATGCCCCCTTATCTTCTCCATGGTCTGATTTATGCCCAATTTTAATTCGCCGAATTGTTTTATGTTCTAAAATTGAACCCTGGGATATTACATAACTTAGGCGTCTCTGGGGCTTGCACTTCAATTCGGCGGGTGTCAATGAGCTCCTGGATGGCCGTTTTCAAATGCCAGCATTTTTCTGTGTCATGTCCCGGAGCACCTGAGCAATACTCGCAACTCACAGAGTGGTCCAGATTCCTTGGGGGAGGATTTGGGAATTTAGGTTCAATCAGACTCAACATGCCCAACTGTCTCAATCTGTGGTATAAGTCAGTGTAAGATTCACCCAACGGAGTGAAAGTCTTCTTCTTCTGCAGCCTATCATTCTTAGATGCAGGGTTGGGTCGAAAACCGGTTCCAGTGGGGTCTCTGTTGGCTCTTGGGGGTGGGTAAGTGTTTTGAGCTGGGTAAGTATTTTGTGGGGTGGGTGCGCGCCATTGCGCATGGGTAGGAGGTTGGGGGTATGTTTGGGCATGGTGGACAGAGAAATGGGGGACATGAGGTGGGTAGTAGTGTTGCGGTGGGCCATATGGGTGTGTGGGTAGGTTTGGGGATGAGGTCGAGGTTGGTGATAATATGGTGATGGACCCCTGGACCAAGCTCTCGATTCCACTACTGCAACATCTTCTTTCTTTTTCTTTCCCAATACCCCTCCAATGCCGCTCTGGATGGCCTGGGTTGATCATGCGTGATTAAGAAAATGCACAATGAAGTGATTACCTCTTTTTCTTATATAAAATACATGTCTACAAGGAAAGTTTATATTTTGAAATGTGTTTTTTCCAGTGTTGAGGATGACATTTACTCTGAACGAAGTTCAACTGATTTATCTATTGTGCTTAGCTCCAACTGGTTAAGACCTGTTAAATGTATTAAACTTAAGACAATTACAAGGCTCGTATAGTGAGTGCATATGTTTAGCATTATATTGTCTGTAATGTGGCACACATAAATGTACGCAAGTAGCATTGAGCATTAGTCTTCCTCACGAAAAAGTGTCTGGGAAAAAAGGATCAATTACAATACAACAATAACAATAACATCCCAAGCTAGTTAGGGTCGACTATATGAATACTCTATCCGTTTTGCTTCATTTGGACAACCTGTATTTTGAGTGTCTATTGAATTGACACTTTTTCATGAGTTGGATATTGAAGTGATATTGTCTCTACATGGCCATGTGATGAACTTGGAATTATATTGAAGTGATATTGTTCGCTGTTCCAGCTTGTGTTCAGTGGACTTTAAAGATGGAAAGGAATTGAAGATTCCTCGAGGGGATAGCTCTGGCTATTCATAGACTGAATTTTATATGCTTACAGAAGTTAGCTTTTTGTTGTAAACAAAAATATATATGAGGGAGATGATATGATTGGATTTGTAAGTACTCTATATGCTTAGCGTGTTTGTTGTGCATTTGTATATCAGTACTTCCTGTGTGCTGTTTTGTAGTAATGAAATATTTATCTTACCTATCAAAAGAAAAAGATTCATCAAGAATGGACTATTTTCACGCTGGCCATCAAGCTACTACAACCCTCCTTTGTCTGGGGTTGAGATTGGCAATATGGCCAAGTTCACCCCATGCGGAGTTATACCAATTGCAATAAATAAATAAATAAAACAACAAACCCAGTGTAATCCCACATGCGGTGTCTGGGGAGGATAGTGTATACGCAGACCTTACCCCTACCTTGTGAAGGCTGATAGATCCTTGGCTTAAGAACAGTGAATAGGAAGCAACCAATAATGACAACAAGAAATAAACAAAAACACTACGTGTAATAACTAAGATCTAGAAATAAGAAATACAAGAATAGTACTAATACAGTAGTAAGAATAACACTACGTGGAATAACAAAGATCTGGTACTTATACCAATTGCAATATGGTTTCAAAATTAATGTTCCTGCTGCAATATGATGAGAGGCTTATACCAATTTGATTGGGGATTAACTTGCGAAATATGGCTTTACCTGACGTTATCTGAACTGCTAATTTTGAAACTTTTGAAGCACTGGAAGTGCTGCCTTTCCCTAAAGTTTTGCATTTTTGGTTTATCATCTGGTAAGCAATAGCCAGAAGGTATGCAGCAGGACAGATATCTTAAATGCTATATCCCTCAAGTATAAACTAATGTGCTAATATGCTCTGTAAATATTGGTAGGAAAACTCATTACTAATATATAGAGAACGGTGTATGAACTGTAGTCTGCATTTTTGTGGTATAATAATGGGAGAGCTTTATATATTGGTATACTTGTTTACAAGGTTTGTATTGAGTTAATTGGTATATACCTTAACACCATAATCTTTTTGTTGTTTCAGGTTTTGGGTTCTCTACCGGGCCAAACAAGATGGTCCTGTAGTGTTGGTGAGCCTCAATATTGTTTCATCATTTCCGACCTTTTCGTTTGGTTATATACCATTTAGGTAATTGTTAATATGATTTTTGCTGCTTAGGGCTGGAGGCATCCCTGGGACGGCCATGGCCATGGTCATGACCATTAGGTAATGTTTTTGCTACTTTAGTTGTGACTATGGAATGTGGTTTTTCTCACATTATGCTGGCTGGTTAGATCCGTCTTATTTTTTTTTTTGTGCTTAATGATGCTTCTCATCCAAAACCTTTTGTTTAGTCAATAACTTAACATTTATCTTCATTTAAACGACATTAGGAAGAAGTTTGCAAAACAGCAACTAGTTGGGAATTGGTAACTATATAAGCAAAGAGATTATTCCTTATTTTGTCGAAAAAATAATCATAGGGAGATTCATGTCAATATTGTTTTCTTCAGAAGAATGACTGGTTCATCTGATTAGCTTGATTGCTGCCAGATCATATCACCACCATCAGCATATTCCAACCTTTTGCACAATCTCTACTTCATTTGCATATGATCAAATGTTTACTGCTAGTATTGAGATGTAGGTTATCTTCAAGTAGGATGCTATTAACCATCAAAGTCTTGAGCTATCGTCCACTTTGTTTAACTAGGCCATTCTGCTGAATCATGCTAATTGATTTTGCAGATGTGCTGGGGAAGCTGTGGCAGGATTATAAACCAATATGCTCAATATCGATGTATTTTCTTGGAAATTCTAATGAATATCTTTCAAAACAGTTGTGTTTTGTGTTCAATAAATCCTATAAACTGGAGAACTTTTTATGGATGTCACTTGATTCATAAGATGCTTGGTTTAATCAACTCTTGAATCATATTTTGCATTATGATTGAACTGCTTTGCTTCTTTTGCACTGTTCAGTTCTCTTTGTTGATTTAACTTCAGAGTGGTGCATTGTTGGGCGCCTTAACAGGGTGATGGTGTATGCCTTTTGAGGGATATAGAGAATGTGCATCGAAAATGCCAAGCGTAATTTCATGGATTAGTTTAAATAGAACTAGTTGACGCTTTCTAGTATTTTATATTTGTAGCGTCAATTGACTCAATTCTAAAGAAGCCTTCTATCAAACATTAACAGTAGCAGATGATGTTAATATGAAGATTTAATTTTTAACATTACCAGTGCTCTGTACTAGTAGGTTAAAAGTTAAATTTAAGCGCGTGTGAGTATATAAGTAGAATTTGTATCAAAATGGATAAGAACCGTGTAACCTTAATAATAATAAAAAAAAGGTAGCACGGTGCAAAAAGCATTTCGTATTTAGAGTCCGGGCAATGGTTGCACGTTTTTGCATTCCGCATTTAGTGTCTGGGGAATGGTTGCACCACACGGGTCCGTATGACGTAGATAGTCTATCCTAATGCATGCGTTAGTGGCTAGTTTCACATGACTTGTAGGTCACACAGAAATAATTTTACCGTTATTCTAAGGCTC
This sequence comes from Nicotiana attenuata, assembly GCF_001879085.1. Classification (NCBI taxonomy): domain Eukaryota; kingdom Viridiplantae; phylum Streptophyta; class Magnoliopsida; order Solanales; family Solanaceae; genus Nicotiana; species Nicotiana attenuata. The sequence goes on along the minus strand of NW_017673508.1, from coordinate 34,933 downwards.
CCCTTCGTAACCTAAATTTGAATTGTCCTCTAAAAAGTTAAGACATTTTGGGACAACATCAAAGGCTCCTAAAGTAGTGATGCTTAATAAGAAATGAACAACAGGAGAGTTAAGTTATAGTATCTTCAAGTTTAGAATTAAGAAGACACAGGAAGGCGTTTAATATATTTAAAAGGGATTAGCTATATTTTATTGAGAAACAAATAAAAGAATTGAGTGATGCAATTAGCTAAGTCTAATCAGTTACAATTAGTTTAATCTAAACTCAGAATATCAATCCAGTATTAGATTCACCATCTGCAGTCATTGCTTCAATTGAGCTCTGCAGTGATCTTATACTGGCATTTCTAATATGTGAGTATATTGAGAAGCGACACTTTTGTCCAAATAAGCCGTCGAATAATACACTCTAATTCTCCTTCAAGATCTTCGATGGCAATTTCCACTGGTTCCAATCTTTTATTCGCATATTGCAGAGTCATTTCATCACATTTAGCCCATGAACTAAAGCTGTTCACTGTCATTAACTTTGATCCAAAATACCCTTTATTTGATTTCTTATTATTCGGACTTGGCGTTGACATAAGTGACATCAATGACTCCACAATAGACATAGTAGCAACTCTCACTTCCCTTAGCACATTCACAACTAGGGGTGTTCAAACCGAACCGGAAAACCACACCAAATCGAAAAATCAAACCAAATCGATTAAAAAACCCGACTAGGTTTGGTTTGACTTGGTTTGGTATTGAGTAATAAAACCCGAACCAAACCGACATATAAATATATAAATTTTACTTATATTTTAAGATCTTATATTGAATTTTCTTTAGAAAATATAGAAAGATTTGGGATCCTCTCATGTTTTAACCTTGAAACCGTACATTAATGAACAACTATTGTTAGACGACTAAGAAAATAACTATCATGTGTTACTAAAAAAATTCTCCCATTAGAATATTTTAATAGATCATATGTTTGTCAATTTTTTCAATATTTACTAAACATATATTCACTTATCAAAGCTTTATCTATAATTTTAACAAAGTAAGATGAAATAATATTCATGTAACAAAAAAACCCGAAAACCCGAAAAACCCGACAAAACCGAACCAATCCAAACCGATATAGTTGGTTTGGTTTGATTTTGATAAAAACCGAACCAACCCGGTCCATGTACACCCCTATTCACAAGTACCACTTAATTATTTTCATTGTCTTTCACTGATCTCTGGTTCGAGCCTAATGATAGTTTCGAGCTTTTCATTCCCTTTAAGGAATGCAAACGCTTCAAGATTTCTTTCTTCAACTTCTTTCGTTGTCTCAGAAAGTTCGAGGACCCATTGTTCTTGTCCGTGGTATGCGATTTCTCGTTTGACCAATGGTGAATGAAGCAATAAGTCGTTGCCTGAGTCTTGCATGTCTCTTAGAGCATCAAAATTTGGTAGTGCCATTGTATTTCTTTTCGTGCAATTTCTTGAAATAGACTAGAAAATGGCTAGGTTTGAACTTCAAAAACTTTTGAATTGGGATGAGACTGGTTAGATTAATGCTTTGCATGCACTTGTAACCTTTTTATAGTTTATGTAGAAAGGGATTAGAACGTGATCTCTAAGGGAAAAGGACACGAAGGATCCTTCTTTGTACGGACTACGGATACTACTTGTGTTCTAATTGGCAACAGCTAAATGTATTGTCCCCAAGGAAATTCCCTCCCAAAAGGGAAATACAAAAGAAGGAAGAAAAATATAAATATGATTGATTAGTCGATAGTATATTTTTGTAAGATATTGTTGTACAATTAAGTTAGAACAGTTATTTAATAAGATGCATGCACGAGGGGGAAGAACAACGCCAGTCTGGTGCTTAATTAAATTGTTTTTTCCCAAAAATATCTTGTACTTTGGGGCCCCGATTAATTCAGATTCGCTGCGCGTATAGGACTCACTAAAGAGGAAAGCGCTCCTTATCATTTTTCAATTTCAAGACTCGAACCCGATACTACTCGTTAAGGGTGGAGGAATCTTATCTATCCGCAATCCTTAGTGGTGCTTAACTAAATTGTTGCGTGCAGACAAATAACATGTTTGCAAAAATATTGAAGACTAAATAGGGGGCATTATGAAACATTAATAATTAAGCAACATGATTTAGCGAACTTCAACATGGTTTTAGAGTACTTACAACTGTTTATGTTTTTGTTTTCTCTGTTAATTAAGACATGACATCTTCCATTAAGATTATATTCTAACCATGCATAAGTGCGGAGAGCTTCCAAGAAAATTCTTCCAACATTGACTATATTTTCTCGTTGTCTTTTAGGGAAACAAACATTATAAGTTCTTGGTCTTCTTCTTCTTCTTTTTTCCCGAACATGATGCGTTGACCTACCTGGAATTCGTTTCTTATGAGGCCGGGGAATAAAAAGAGTGATAAATAGTAAAATGATGCAAAACAATCCAAACAACTAGGGGTGGGCATAGCTTGGACAAAACCGAAATCCGAATTATTAGAATTTTTGGATTATGGATTTAATTTTTAAAATTTTTGGATTTCGGATTGGATGGTGGATTTGGTACGTCAGATTTTTGGATATTCGAAAATCCAAATTTTTTATAATTTATATTTAGTCCATTATTCATATGCCAATAGTAACAAGTCTAATATCCTAACCATTCGATATAATCTCATATATTCAATAATAATTACTAAGTTACTATCAGAATACTTTCTATTTGGACATGATTTAATTACTATTAATGCTACTTCTTATCGGCCTTACCAATGTCTTTTTTGTACTTCCTTCATGATGATTTCATTACTTGAATTATTTATTTGGATGATTGCGGTGAAAATGAGGAACTTTTTAGGCAATTAACAAGAATACTTCATTTAGATGTTCATTATTGTATAAAGAAGAAACATCTCAAGTTATAAGCTCAAAACCGAAAATCCAAAATATCCAAACCGATTAATCCGAATAAACTTAAAATCCAATCTGAGTTTTTTTGGATTGGATTTGGATTGTCGTCATTGCCTCAATCCGACAACAACAACAACAACAACAAACCCAGTTTGATCCCAACACATTGCCTCAATCCGAAAATAGAAAAATTCAAACCGAAATTTTCATATCCAATCCGAATTGCCCGAACGCCCACCCATACAAACAACATTATTAGTATAGCTATAATAACATGTCAGTTAGTGTTAAAGGAAAGCACCCTAAGTATAATATTTTCCTAGAAAATAATTTTCATGGAAAATGAGTGGTTTTATCACTTATTTTTCCTTATTTGGTTGGTGAGTGGAAAATATTTTCCGAAATTTTTTTTCTAGTGTTAGGTTAGAGAGTAGAAAATAATTTTTTAGGAAAATTTTATGCTACTCTCCTCCCCCCTCCCCCCAACCTCTTCCCCCAAGTCTCTAAAATTCACACAAACCCAAAGGAACTAATGTGCTGCTCTATTTTTTTACGCAAAAATAACGTTGAAATTTGTGTTCCATAACTAAAAAGAAATACTCTTTTATTGGTTGAAAAAGAAAGTACTCTTTCTACAACATGAAAATAAAGTACTTATTTTATTGAAATAAAATAAAATAATTTTTTTACATCACGAAAAAAAAATACTTTTGTGTTGAAATGGGAAAAAATATTTTTTCTATATGAAAAGAAAGTATTTCTTTGTTAAAATAAAAAAATACTTTTTCATATCATGAAAAACATTCTCATTTGCTGAAATGAAAAAAATTCTCATTTGCTGAAAGTATTTTAATTGATCTTCATGTTGTTGCATCAAGTTTTAATATACGATTAGTAATTTTATGTTCGTGCGCTATTTTATACTGGACAAAATTACAGGCTAGTTTGAGGCGTAGTTCTTGTTGTTGCTGTTGTTGTTGTATAGTTTCAACTTAAAATTTGGCCACTCAATACTAACAAGTTAATGTTAAAAATCTTGTGTGGTAAAGTCATTCTTTCAAATCTGAATAACAAAAACACTGAGAGTGTTGGTGTTAGTCGATTTCTAGAAGTTTCCGACAAAGAAAGTTGAGAGATGAAGTGTTTTAGGTTCTGGTCTATGTCCGATATTTCTCAGCCTTTGTATATACATATTTGGATCGGGTTTTGCTCTTTGATCTGTGGAGAAGATATGGGCCTCATTTATGTTGGGCTGCCTTATCTACATGGCTTAAAATAATTACTGCAGCCCAATGCCATGTGTTCTAGAAGATCAGAGAACAAGATATATACACCCTGTAAATAGCATTTTATATTTCTTGTATTTATCTGACAGGTTAGTTATAGTGTAGGAATTTTTCAGTTATAACTTAGCCATTAGGTGCATGCCACTTGGCATTTCTGTTTTAGCCTAGATTCTTTTATTCTTTTATTTATACCTTAGCCTTGTACAGCAAAAAATATACAGAGAAAGGAAATTTTCATACGTTGCTCTTCTTTACTTTCTACATGGTATCAGAGCAGGTATGATCTGCTCATAATTCAATACATTTTCTTTCATCATTCTCCTTTCTTAAACACAATCAATCATGGGTACTCCTGAAACCCCTATTTCAACTGCTTCTGCTACTGATGTTCCTGCTACAGCAACTCCTACTAGAGCAGGGATTATAGACTCAGCTCACCCCTACTACCTTCACCCTTCAGATTATCCAGGCATGAACCCGGTATCTTCAGTTTTTGATGGCAAGAGTTATGGAGGATGGAGGAGAGCAGTTGTCATTGCTCTATCAGCCAAAAACAAACTAGGGTTCATTGATGGATCCCTAGTTGTCCCTGATGCAGATTCTGGACTTCAAAAGGCTTGGGCTCGCACCAATGACATGGTGCTCTCTTGGTTGTTGAACTCCCTGTCAAAAGAGATAGCTGAATCTGTCCTCTACTCCCAAAGTGCAAAAGATTTGTGGAGTGACCTGGAGGATGATTTGGTCAGACAAATGGAGCAAAGTTGTAATTGCAAAAGGAACTCAATGCTTTTGTGCAAGGTAACACTAGTGTATCTACCTATTTCACTAAAATGAAAAGCCTATGGGATGAACTTGATGCTCTCAACACCTTTTCTGTCTGTGCGTGTGATTGCAACTGTGGAGCTAAAGCTAAAACACAGAAAGCACATCAAGATGAAAGGCTACTGCAGATCCTGATGGGCTTGAATGATACATTCATTGGTGTCAGAAGCAACATTTTGCTAACCTCACCTTTCCCTAATATTGGTCAAGCCTATTCCCTTGTAATTCAGGATGAAAAACAAAGGGAAATCCATGCTACACCTGTTTATCCTGGTGATTCAGCCTCTTTTAATGTTGCCACTCAATCAGCAAACTTCAGTAAGTTCAAAGATAATAAAGGACATAAGGGTATATTTCAGTCTAAGAAGGGAAATGGGATTTGTGCTTATTGCAAAAACCCAGGTCATACCATAGAGCAGTGTTATAGGCTTCATGGTTTCCCTACTGACTTTAAGTTCACAAATCAGAAGAAATTTCAAGGAAGAGGCCATGTGCAAGCAAACAATATTTTTAACTCAGAAGAAGCAAGAGTCCAACCAACAAACAATGCAGAAAATGTTCAGGCACTCACCCAGGAGAATGTGGCAGAATTGTTGCAACTTCTTCAACAGGTGAAGTTGGGACAGCAGGGAGTAAGCACTTCTGATGCTTCAGCCAATCTGAGTTGTGCTGGTATAGCTAAATTTTTTGACTCCTATGCCTGTTTTTTTCAAATTGACAGCAATTCATGGATATTAGATAGTGGAGCTACAGAGCATATGTGTTTTTCTAGAAAATTCTTCATTGAGTTTAAAGCTTTACCTAAACCTCTCATGGTAAAACTCCCTAATTCCTATAGAGTCAAAGTCACTCATTCAGATTCTGTTTCATTACTACCTAATGTGGTTTTACAGGATGTTCTATATATTCCATCCTTCAGGTTCAACCTCTTATCTGTGCATAAATTATGCAGACAACTCAGGAAATATGTCTTATTCACCCCTTCTTCTTGTTTTTTACTGCAGGGCCCTTCACTGAAGAGCCCTATGAAGATTGGTAGAGAAGAGGGAGGACTTTACATTCTCAAATCAAGCCATTCAGCTGGTGTTCCTAAGAGTTTATCTAAGTCAACTAGTTTTTTTTGTTTCCAAAAGGAATTCACATTCTAGTCCTGTTTTTAATTCTTGTTTTGTGTTTGCTGATCCAAATGTAAAAGAAAAGCTATGGCACTATAGATTAGGCCATATGCCATTGAGTAATATGAAGAACATTTCATCAGACTATATTCCAAAGTGTTCTGTTTTTTCTACTCCTTGTACTATTTGTCCTATGGCAAGACAGACAAAGTTACCTTTTCCTTTAAGCACCATTTCTACCAAGAAAGTGTTTGATATAATACATGTGGATACCTGGGGACCTTATAACAACCCTACTCATGATGGTTTTAGTTATTTCCTTACCATAGTTGATGATTTTAGCAGAGGCACTTGGACCTACTTGTTAAGTACAAAGTCTAATGTTTTCACCACTTTGAAATCCTTTTTAACAATGGTCGAAAGACAGTTTCACACTAAGGTAAAAGTTATAAGGTCTGACAATCCCTTTGAGTTAGGAAATGGTAAGCTGCAATCAGAATTCTTTCTATCCCAAGGTATTATTCACCAAACCAGTTGTGTCCACACTCCTCAATAAAATGGAGTAGTAGAAAGAAAGCATAAACACCTACTAGAGATTTCTGGGGCCCTATTATTTCAATCACATTTGCCTAAGGCCTATTGTGGGGATTGTCTACTCACTGCCACTTTCTTAATCAATAGGTTTCCTTCAAGGATTTGCATTCTAAAACACCTTATGAGATTCTATTTAAGTCCAAACCAGACTATTCATTTTTGAGGTGTTTTGGTTGTTTGTGTTTTGCTTCTACTACCCCATACCACAGAACTAAATTTGATCCAAGGGCAGTTGCTTGTGTATTCTTAGGGTATCCACATGGTAAGAAGGGTTACAAGGTGCTTGACCTTAAAACTATGAGAACTTTCATTTCCAGGGATGTAGTTTTTCATGAGGAATTCTACCCATTTGCTTCTATTTCACACTCTTCTTCTACACCTATCCTACCTGCAGCTCACTTGCCCTCTTCAGTTGTACCACTCCCTGATATATCCACTTCTCACCTTCACAGCACCATCTCTCCAGGATCTACACCTTCTCACCCTACTTCTGCTCCATCCCCTCTTACCATCCCAGTCTCATCACATATTCCTTCTAGACATAGTTCAAGTCCCTCTCCTCAGTCCACCAGTCCTCCACCTCTCTTCTCTTCTCCTAGAACTGAACCTATGATGGAGAATCTAATCAGAAAGTCTTCTAGACCTCACATCACTCCAACTTATCTCAAAGATTATATCTGCAATGCCTTGCAACTCACAGATATGAGCAGCTCTTGCTTTCTCACACCTGTTACTCCTTCTTCTATTTCCTTTAGTGGTCTATCTTGTGCTAACCAACGTATGCTTAACTCCCTTTCAAATATACAAGAACCTGTCTCTTTTACACAGGCTGCATATCATCCAGGATGGCAGGAGGCAATGGCAAAGGAGATTGAGGCACTAGAACACAATCAAACTTGGGAAATGGTGGAATTACCACAAGGAAGGAAAGCTTTGCCATGTAAGTGGGTTTATAAAGTTAAGCAGCATTCTGATGGGACAGTGGAGAGATTGAAAGCCAAGTTAGTGATAAGGGGGGACATCCAGAAGGAAGGCATTGATTTTAATGAGACCTACTCACCAGTGGTTAAAATGACCACAATTAGGTGTATTTTAGCTACTGCTGTTAAAAAGGGATGGGGCCTTTATCAGTTGGACGTAAATAATGCTTTTCTACACGGTGATTTACATGAAGAAGTCTATATGAAGTTTCCTGCTGAACTTACACCACCCTCTCCTAATCATGTTTGTAGACTAAGAAAATTCATTTATGGGCTTCGTCAGGCTTCACGATAGTGGTATGCTAAACTTACTACAACTCTAAATTTTAAGGGATTCACTCATTCCATGAATGATTATTCACTTTTCTTCAAAAAGACAGGATCATCTATTTCTATAGTTGCAGTTTATGTCGATGACATTCTTTTAACAGGAAATGATAATACAGAGTTACATGCCCTAAAGGATTTCCTACATCAGGAGTTTAAAATTAAAGACCTTGGAGACTTACATTTCTTTTTGGGCATGGAAGTGATTAGAGAACCTGAAGGCTTGATTCTCTCTCAACAGAAGTTCACTTTAGATCTACTGCAGGAATTTGACTCTTTGAATTTGAGTCCTGTCTCCTCTCCCCTTGCCTCTTCTGTGCGTTTGTTGGCCAAAACAGGGGATCCAGTCAAAGACCCGACTTTGTACAGACATTTGCTGGGGAAACTCAATTACCTTACTCATACCAGACCGGATTTGTCCTTCACAGTGCAGCACTTAAGTCAGTACATGCAAGACCCCAGACAGCCTCATTTTGATGCAGCACTTAGGGTGCTTCGATATCTCTTGAAAGATCCCGGTCTTGGCCTATTTATGTCTGCTTCAACTTCTTTTTAGCTACTCGCCTTTTGTGACTCTGATTGGGGGACTTGCTCGGAATCTCGCCGGTCAGTAAGTGGATTTTATATCTCCTTAGGTACCTCCCCGATTTCCTGGAAGTCCAAGAAGCAGTCTTCCATCTCTCTCAGTTCTGCTGAAGCCGAATATCGTTCTATGCGGCGTGTTGTCGCCGAACTCACTTGGTTGGTCCGCCTCTTCGACGATCTCTCCATACCCATTTCTTTGCCCGTTCCCTTTCACTCAGATAGCCAAGCTGCCCTCCATATCGCAAAAAATCCGGTCTTCCATGAACGGACAAAACATGTTGAAATTGATTGTCATTTTGTGCAACAACAATTTCTTGCTGGGCTAATTTCTCTCTCTTTTGTTCGTTCTAGTTCTCAGCTTGCCAATCTCTTCACTAAGCCTCTAACAGGCTCACTTCATCATCATCTACTGGGCAAGTTGGGTGTTCGTACCTCCCCCTCCAACTTGAGGGGGGGTGTTGGTGTTAGTCGATTTCTACAAGTTTCTGACAAAGAAAGTTGAGAGATGAAGTGTTTTAGGTTCTGGTCTATGTCCAATATTTCTCAGCCTTTGTATATACATATTTGGATCGGGTTTTGCTCTTTGATCTGTGGAGAAGATTTGGGCCTCATTTATGTTGGGCTGCCTTATCTACATGGCTTAAAATAATTACTGCAGCCCAAGGTCATGTGTTCTGGAATATCAGAGAACAAGATATATACACCCTGTAAATAGCATTTTATATTTCTTGTATTTATCTGACAGGTTAGTTATAGTGTAGAAATTTTTCAGTTATAACTTAGCCATTAGGTGCATGCCACTTGGCATTTCTGTTTTAGCCTAGATTCCTTTTCTTCTTGTATTTATACCTTGGCCTTGTACAGCAGAAAATATACAGAGAAAGGAAATTTTCATACGTTGCTCTTCTTTACTTTCTACAGAGAGAGAACCAGAGAAGCCATTGGTGTGAGAACAAATTTATATATACAAGTGACATTTCCTTGAATTCTCTATAATTACAGTGTATTAACAAACATTGAGATACATGATTAGTGATTAAGAAGGTTGAGGAGGGAAACTCTGGTTTTTACAAGGTGCCTAAACATGGCTTCTAATCCTTCCTCTAATTCTTGAATGCTCGATTCAAATATCTCGAGTTTTTTAAGTACACTTTGTATTTGTGAATAATCTTTCTGTTTACTTTGAATAAGAAGCAATTCCATGTCTATCTTCTCAACTTCTGAGATATCAGCTCCTTCACATGACACTCTCTTTGTCTTCAACAGCTTAGAGAACAAAGACAAACCGCTTGCCTTTGATCTTATTTTTGGATTTGAAATGAAAGATAGAGTTGATTCCAATATTGTAAGACTAACTTCTTCAACTCCTTTGATTAAGCTAATCGATGATGCTAAGTCAGAGTCGTCTATCACTATTGTGTAATTCTTCTCTGTGTGGTTCAAAAGATCTCGGAAATATTTACTGATTACTTTGTTTAGTTTCTTATTGGATGCCAAATATGCATCAACTTCATTGGATAAGTTGGATTCTCCACCTCTTTTTCTACGAAGAGATGATTCGAGTAGTTGAACGCGTCCCTTTATCTGTGAGAAAGCATCTTTAACGATGCTGCAGGTATCGACAACATTGAGGGACACATCAGAGACTTGTTCAAGTAATTTTGCATGTTTTTCAAGGGAGAGAACTTGTTGGTTGATTGGCAAAAGGAGGACATCATCAACACATTCGTATAATTTTCTAAGACCATCCAAATTTTGGCATATTGTTGAGTGAGAAGATGTGGAAGTTAATTCAGATGACTTCAACCTTTGCAACTGCTCCTCTGCATTGACAATGAGAGGATGAGTTGCAGTAGGCAAACTCGTGGTACGAACATGGTTTGTCGCCATTTGATTTTCCATTTGAAGCTCTTGTCTTAACTTTGCTAATGCAGATTGATGAGTTTGAAGAATGTGGCTGAGGAAAGGTTGTGTCTTTAGTGAATGGTTTAGACTAATCTGTTAGCAGTATATATATATATATACATATGAGAAGGCAATGAAAACAAAGATAATATCGTCACACCCTTAGCGTAGTTGTCATGTCTCTGATTCTCTGAATGCTCCTTCAATTTTATATCTCATTCATGTACATTAAGTTTTCATATATGATACTTATATATTCTTCAACTACCTGCAGGGACACCACCAAGCTTCCAAGCAAAAGATTGCAGCGTCATTAATTATACATTTGAGCTGATTTTAGAGATTTGAGGGAGCAATAAGAATCTTGAAAGCCTGTCATATTTATTTTATATTAATTGTACACGTTTGAGATATATGTAATCTGCTCAAATGCCAAGGGGCTAGATTTGTGTATGGTTCTGTGTACTAGTCCTTGAATCTATTCATTATATGCAATATTAAGCTTGTGCGATTACAAACAACAACAAATCCAGTGTAATCCCACAAGTGGTGTCTGGAAGTTTGTGCGACTGTTTATTGGAAATGGCATTATAACATGCTTAGGTGGAATGTGAAGTATGATTAAATTGGAAATTTTTTTCCTTAGGATTGTCACACTTGGAGTGGAAGGTCCGTTTAAACTACCTTTTGAAGTTATCCTGGAAAGTTTTGCAAGAAAGGCCATAACACAGATTAGTAAGTGCACAAATAGTCATTCTCACGGATGGTATTTAGAGATTAGCCAGTACTTATTTTGTCCTGAAAAATTTAACTAAAAATCTTAACTTCAGGACAATTTTTGTCCCAAAAAATTGAACCGGAAAACTAAAATTCAGGATGCACCGGCTGATTCCTAAATGACATCCCTTTAAGTGGCTACCTGATGTCATTTCTACCTTGGATATTAACGATCTTCATGTTTTAGCACTAAGCATTAGCATACAACTAGTGATTCTACAATAGTTTGTTTTTGAAGGAAAGGTTACAACAACAACATACCTAGTAAAATTCCACTAGTGGGGTTTGGGGAGAGTAGAGTGTACGCAGACCTTACCCCTACCCCGAAAAGGGTAGAGAGGCTGTTTCCCGGAGACTCTCGGCTCAACAGGAGAGACAATAATATCATAAAAGAAACAAAAGAAAAGGCATGTAACAACAAAAGATGCCAGAAAGAAAATAACAACAACGAATAAGTGAAAGGACAATAACACAAAACCATGCAAAACAACAATGTGAACACAACGTAGACCGCTAACAAACCTAAACAAAACTCTAACAGACTACCCGATACAAAGAGGGAAGAACTCTCGACTACCCCCTAGCCTACCACCCTAATGCTCGACCTCCACATGTTCCTATCAAGAGCCATGTCTTCGGAAATCTAAAGCTGCGCCATGTCCTGCCTGATCACCTTGCCCCAATACTTCTTAGGCCGCCCTCTGCCTCTTCTCGTACCTGCCAAAGTCAACTGCTCACACCTCCTAACCGGTGCATCTAGGCTTCTCCTCCGCACGTGTCCGAACCATCTAAGCCGCGCTTCCCGCATCTTGTCGTCCACCGGAGCCACGTTCCCCTCTCCCGAATATCTTCATTCCTAATCTTATCCGGTCTAGTGTGCCCACACATCCATCTCAACATCCTCATTTCTGCTACTTTCATCTTCTGGATACGTGAATTCTTGATTGGCTAACACTCAGCTCCATACAACATGGTCGGTTTAACCACCGCTCTATAGAACTTGCCTTTGAATTTTGGTGGCACATTCTTGTCACACAGAAATCCAAACGCTAACGTCCATTTCATCCACCCCACCCCAATACGGTGCGTAACATCCCTGTCGATCTCCCCATCTCCCTGGATAATTGACCCTAAGTACTTAAAACTTTCTCTCTTGAGTAGGGGTGTGCATTCGATTTATCGATTCGATTTTGACCCTTATCGATAATTACTTATCGATTATCGATTTGTACATATGCTTATCGCTATCGTTTCAATAAGGTTTCGATTTTTTCGATTTCGATTTATCGATTTTTGGGGCTTATCGATTCGGTTATCGATTAACCAATAAGAAAATTTGCGGGATTCCACGGAAAGTATATTGCTATAAACACGCCTAACTAATATGGATAAAAAGAAGTTAAAATAAGACGAACACCGTTTATAACATAAAAATTATAGAATATAGAATAAGGGTAAATTATTTCCCGCGAAAATCCAAGAAAAATTAACATACTTTCCTAGATCTAAATCAGTAATTTTCATGTAACCCCTTAACAGAAATCTGAAAAAAAACAAAAACATGTAGGTTTTGTTGGTACAAAGAATCTTGTAACTCACCAAACTATCTAGTGGTAAAAGACTGAATACTACCATGAGTCTAATTTTCATATTTATCAGTTGATTATAAAACATTTAAAACCACTATCTACAACAAATTCAGAATAAGAAACACAGAAAGATCCAAACTTGAAGCAAAAGCACAAGTCTTTTCTATCACTTAAGAGATGAAAGAAGAAAAATAAATATTTCAGCAGGAGACAGAGGAGGAAAAATATTACTACTCCTATATAGTATATATTCTGAGGAAGAGGAATACCTGAAATGATTTTTCTTTTTTCCTTCCAAAAGTCTGTGCAACTCTGCCTCTACTTTCTTATTCCAACGATTAATTAACCCTTTAAACTGTAGACGGAAGAGAGAAGAAAGGGTATTATAGAATAACGGTATATTTGTCTTTTTAGTATATCTTATCGGTTTATCGATAAATCGATAACCGAAGAGGACAAAATCGAAATCGAAATAGATAACTCGATAAGGAAAATTTCGAAATCGAAATCGATAAATCGATAAACCGATAATAAATAATCGATTCGATTTATCGATAAACCGATTCAAATGCACACCCTACTCTTGAGGATGACCTGTGAGTCAAGCCTGACTTCCACATCCGTTTCCCCCGTCGCGCCGCTCAACTTAAATTCCACATATTCCATCTTAGTCCTACTCAACTTGGAACCTTTAGACTCCAGGGCTCGCCTCCATACCTCCAATCTCCCATTAACGCTGCCTCGCGTCTCATCAATCGAAACTATATCATTAGAGAACAACTACACCATGGCATCTCCCTTTGGATATGGTGCGTCCATCGCTAGAGCAAATAAGAACGGGCTGACGCAGATCCTTGGTGTAACCCCATAACCACCGGAAAGGCTCTGCTTCACCTCCCACAGTCCTAACCCGAGTCATAGCTCCATCATACATATCTTTTATCGCCCTAATGTAAGCTACCGGCACACCTTTCACCTCCAGACACCTCCAAAGGACGTCCCTAGGGACATTGTCATACGCCTTCTCTAGGTCAATAAACACCATATGCAAATCCCTCGTCCTATCCCTGTATAGTTCTACCAACCTCCTCATAAAGTGGATAGCTTCCGTAGTAGAACGACCCGACATGAACCCGAACTGGTTTTCCGATATAGACACCCCCCTCCTTATCCTCCCTTCCACCACCCTCTCCCAAACTTTCATGGTATGACTTAGTAACTTGATACCCCTATAGTTGTTACAATTCTGGATATCCCGTTGTTCTTGTATACCGGAACCATTGTACTCCACCGCCACTCATCAGGCATCCTCTTTGTCCTGAAGATAACATTAAACAACCCAGTCAGCCACTCCAAGCCTACTCTACCCGCATATCTCCAAAACTCCACTGGAATCTCGTCTGGTCCGGTCGCTTTGCCCCGACTCATCTTACCCATCGCACTCACGACCTCCTCAACCTTGAAGCACCTACAATACCTAAAGTCTCGGTGACTCTCGGAGTGCCCCAATTGCCCTAACACGATGTTTCCCCCCCTCCCCCCTTCATTCAGAAGTTTATGAAAGTACGATTGCCATCTTTGTCTAATTTGGGCCTCTTCCATCAATACTCGACCGTCCTCGTCTTTGATGCACCTCACTTGATCCAGGTCGCGAGCATTCTTCTCTCTCGCTTTGGACAACCGAAATAACTTCTTGTCCTCACATTTGCCCCCAAGTTCCTCATAAAGCCGACCAAAAGCAGCAGTCTTAGCCTCTGTGACCGCTAATTCGCCTCCTTCCTAGTCTCCGTATATCTTTCTCTGTTCGCTCTCCTCTGATCCTCGTCGGTGCTCTCTACTAACTTAATGTAAGACGCTTTCTTGGCTTCTACTTTACCTTGGACCAAGTCTTTCCACCACCAGTCGCCACGATGCCTGCCAGAGTAACCTTTCGAAATTCCCAACACCTCTCTTGCTGCCTCCCTTATACAATCTGCCGTCGTCGTCCACATAGCGCTAGTGTCCTCACCACTCTTCCACACACCTATATTCGTCAGCCGCCCTTCCAACTCTTACGCATTATCCTTAGACAAGGCTCCCCACCTGATCCCCGACTGACCCCGTACAAACCTCTTCTTCCTCTTCATAAAGATACCGATGTCCATCACCAGGAGCCTATGTTGAGTTGCAAGGTTCTTACTCGGGATCACCTTGCAATCCTCGCACAACCCCCCATCAAACCTCTTGAGGAGGAGATAGTCAATTTGAGTCTTAGCCACCATACTCCGGAAAGTAACCAAATGTTCCTCCCTCTTCGGAAACATAGAGTTCATGATCACCAACTCAAAAGCTCTAGCGAATCCAACAGTGAGGTACCACCCTCGTTCCTATCACCAAAGCCGAAGCTACCGTGCACCTCACCATAGCCACCAGCAGACGACCCAATATGACCATTCAAATCCCCTCCTATGAATAGCTTCTCCGTAGGCGGAATACCCCACACCACCTCATCCAGCGCCTCCCAGAAACGCCTTTTAACCTCCTCGTCTAAGCCCGTTTGCGGCGCGTAAGCACTAATGACATTCAGAGTGCTCCCTCCAACTACTACCTTAATCGCCATCAATTTGTCATTCACCCGTCTAACCTCTACCACCGACTCTCTAAGCTCCCTATCCACCAAAAAGCTCAATCCGTTCTTGCCCTTCACGACTCCGGAGAACCACAATTTATAACCGTCTACATTCCTCGCCTTTGTTCCTACCACCTAGTCTCCTGCACACATACTATATTGACCCTCCTCTTCTGGAGCTCTATAGACTTACCCGCTAACGTCCCTATATTCCACGATCCAATTCTCAACCTACAGGCTACCTTGTTCCTTTTACCCCCTTTGGGCCCCGTCCCACCCCCTGACCCTTTGCCTACCCCCCTCCCCGAGGACATGAGCCTACTCTACCATTACAAACCGCAGTCTCTATACCTACGAAGGTCTAAAAATGAAAAAGGAGAAAAAACACCACACAGAACAACAAAGGGAGCAAATAGTAGCTACAAGCCCACTAGACTGACTAGACTAGTACGAAATACTACGACAACAAAGTAATTAACACAGGAGACAGAGAAAAAGGAGGCGGGAGGTACCAATTCCCGCGAATAGAACCTGGAACTCTCGACTATGTATACTCCCGATGCTGCGAAACCCGATGTATAGTTGCTACTGTACTGCTTGTGTGCGTGCACCTCCCAAAAGTGATACCTGCAAAACACGCAAACACTCACGGAACCAAGAGAATAGGGGGAGAAAAAACCCAGAAATAAAAACCAATATCTTCTTCAAATTACCCTTAAAAGCCAAAATTCCCTTTTATATCTTTTTGAGATCAATTTTAAAAGAAGAGAAAAAATATCCCTAAAAGAAGGAAAGGTTAAAAGATAGTAAAAATATAGGTAAATATTATCTGAAGAATATTGAAGAATAGTTGCTGACAAAATTTGTTACACTTGCTGTATTCCATATGACAAAAATGTACATCCAAAGCTGAAAATGGTAACATTTCTTGTACTCTCTAGGATAAAATAGTATACACAAGATTGGAACCCCATATACTAAACATAGCACATATGTAGTGAAGAATGTTGAGAAGGGAAACTCTATTTTTCAAGAGAAGCCTAAAGATAGCTCCCAACCCATCCTCTAGTTCTTGAATGCTTGACTCAAATACCAGCAGTTTTTTAAGTGCACTTAGAATCTGTGAATGATCTATCTTCTCGTTTCGTAGAAGAAGCAACAACTCCATGTTTAACTTCTCTATTTCAGAGATATCAATTCCTTCACATGAGACTCTCTTTGGTTTCAACAGCTTAGAGACCACCCAAGACCAACTATTCTGCTTTGATTTCATCTTTGTATAGGAAATGAAAGATGAAGCTGACTCCAATACTGTAAGAGTAACATCTTCAAGTCCTTTAATTAGACTAACCAATGATGTAAGGTCAGAATCCTCTATTATTATTGTCTGATCATTTTCTTTCTTATGCAAATCTTTGAAACATTTGCAAATCACTTTGTTCAGTTTCTTATTAGATGCCATGTATGCGTTCACTTCATTTGATAAGCTAAATTCTCCACCTCTTTTTCTACGTAGACATGACTCGAGTAGTTGAACACGTCCCTTCATCTGTGAGAAAGCGTCTTTAGTGATGCTACAAGTATCCAAAACCTTGAGGGAATCGTTAGAGACATGTTCTAATAATTTAACATGTTTTTCATGGGAGAGAACTTGTTGGCTAAGTGGCAAATGGAGGACATCGTCAACACAATCGTACAGTTTTCTGAGTCCGTCCAATCTTTGGCATATTGTTGAATGAGAAGAAGTGGAAGTTCCTTGAGATGACTTCAACCTTTGCAACTGCTCCTCTGCACTGACAATGAGAGGATGAGTTGCTGTAGGCAAACTCGTGGAACGAACGAGGTTTGTCGTCATTTGATTTTCCATTTGAAGCTGTTGTCTTAACTTTTCTAGGGCAGATTGGTGATTTTATGAAGAATGTGGATGAGGAAAGGTTGTTTCTTGGTGAATGGTTTAGACCAAAATGTTTAAAAGTTTATTTATATTCAAACTGCATATAATGTCTCTGATCCTCTGAATGCTCCTCCTATTCCGCCTTTTGTCTAATCCATGTACTTAGTTTTTAATAATGTAGTACTTTAATATTCCACAACTACCATGTTTTTAAAGATTTCAGGGAGCAATAAGGATCTTAAAAGCCTGTCATATCTAATTTATATCAATTGCACACGTTTGAGATTAATGTGATCAGCTCACATGCCAAGGGTCTAAGATGTTTGTACGGTTCAGTGTACCAGTCCTTTCATCTAATTTAGTAGTCCAATATACAACAGTAAGCTTGTGAGACTGTTTCTTGGAAAGGTGTAAGTCGAATAGTAAGATGCAGGGATGTTTAACGGGATGTTTGGGCTAGTCAAGACGGGCCGACTCATAAAATGTGTCGTTGCATAACCCTGCCCAAAGTTCTTTTGGGTTAAGATTCAAGATGGGATAAACAAGAGTCCGAAACCTAAATGTGGTTCTTTTTTACTCAAAATACGTTTTTAAGTGTAAAAAAAAAAAGTTAACGGCCGTTTGGACCGCTAAGGTAAAACGCGGCTATTAACCGCGTTTTATATAGAACGCGGTAATAAACCCGATTTAAAGGGAGCTGAAAAGACTGGTATATAAAACGCGGTTCATTACAGCGTTTTACATAAAGCGCGGCAATGAACCGCGTTTATATAGATAAATATCAAAATCCCTTCCCTTTCCCCCACGTTCTGCCCAGTCTTCTTCTTCATTTTTTTTTAAAAAAACGCTCCCCCCCCCCCCTCCATTAACAACAAAAAAAGCTCGTGTAGACCCCACCTGTCCCGTAAAAATTAGATATTGTTGGTCCCACATCCTAGCCAAGCCTTATATTGTTGTGGGTTGCTTGTTTTGGGGTCAAATTTTCATATCTTCAACTTTCCGAAAAACATAAATCGAGGTATTCCGATTTAGTTTATGTCCAAACTCGTATAAATAATGCATATTAGTTGTTTTGAATGTGTTGTATGTTGTTTTGTATTTTTTTTTGCGATTAAATTGGTATGTTATTTTTATCCGGACTAAGATATTAATGTTGTAAAAAAAATATAAAAATTGTGAAATTGTTATTATTTGTTAGTAAAAATGTTAATAAATTACTATTACTGTTTTATATGTATTTTTGTGATTACAATGTATTTGTTGTGTTTATCTGATTTAAATTTGCTTAAACACTAGTAATCGGACCTTTTAGGGTAGTAAAATATAATGCCTTTTAGCGTAGTATAATGTAGTGCCTTTTACCGTAGTATAATGTAGTGCCTTTTAGCGTAGTAAAATGTAGTGTCGTTTAGCGTAGTTTCCCTGTAGTTTAAGTATCTCTTATACCCAAAAATACGTCAAAATAACTGATAGATCAAACACAAACTCCGTCCAGTTATAGTCAATATATATTTGGTGCTACTGGGCCGCAAATATCGAGCCCGGACCCATATATGAATATTTAATAATTAAATATTATATAATTTTAAAAATTAATTATTTAATTTACAAACAAACATATAAAATTATAAAACTAACACGTAAAATAATAAAACTAACAAATAGAAGAATTCAGGATAAATTGGTGCTACTGGGCCACAAATATCGAGCCTGGAACCCATATGTGAATATTTAATTATAAAAATTAATTATTTAATTTACAAACTAACATATAATTATAATAAAACTAACACATCGAAGAATTGGTGCTACTGGGCCGCAAATATCGAGCCTGGAACCCATATGTCAATATTTAATTATAAAAATTAATTATTAAATTCAGAAACAAATATATAAAATTATAATAAAACTAACACATCGAAAAATTGGTGCTACTGGGCTCCAAATATGGAGCCCGGAACCCATATGTCAATATTTAATTATAAAATTTTAATTATTTAATCCAAAAACAAAAAAATTATAATAAAACTAACACATTGAAGAATTGGTGCTACTGGGCTCCAAATATGGAGCCTAGAAACCATATGTCAATATTTAATTATAAAATTTTAATTATTTAATCCAAAAACAAACATATAAAATTATAAAACTAACATGTAATTAGTGTTGTTTAATTTACAGTAGACGACATGGAGGCGCCGCCTATTCATCCTGGACCTTTTAGCGATGAACTACTCTCGTTACAGGGCGACCATAGGTCCGCCCACATATGGGAGGGTGAGTTACTGACCCAGACTCTCCGCGCTAGGAGAGTGGACGACATGTGGGACTTTCTGCATGACAGAGTTCTCCATGCTTGTGTAGTCGCGTGCATGCGGGACACTGGTTTCTACAGGATGATTGAGATCGGGCGGCTACAGCTCGATTGGTCTTTGATCACGGCCCTGATAGAGCGGTGGAGGCCGGAGACGCACACTTTCCACCTGCCCATTGGCGAGGCCACCGTCACACTGCAGGACGTGGAGGTTTTGTATGGGCTGCTCGTTGATGGACTGACCGTTTCACTACCACCTGGCATGAGAGAGATGACACGTGTGCAGCTGGACACGCTGCAGCGGCTCACTGCTTTCCGGCCAGAGTATGAGACTGTACTGCATGGGGCCAGTCATTTTTCGTTGACGACTATTCGACTGTGGTTGGAGGCATTGCATCCTCAGATCGATAACGATACATCGGATTATCATGTTGACCGGTATACGAGGTTGCTTCTACTGCTGTTGTTTGGAGGGGTCTTGTTCACAACACTTCGGGGAACCTAGTCAGCTTGAGATTTCTTCATCATCTTGAGCGGCTAGATGATTTATCCCAGTGCAGCTGGGGCTGTTCTCGCCTACTTGTACAGATGCATGTGCCAGGCGAGCATGGGCACCCAGTGTGAGGTTGCTGGATTCTTGCTGCTGCTACAGGTGACAACATATCCGAATACTCTATTCATTTTAACATACCTAGTAAAAATATATCTTAAATTTGACGTCAAGTTTTTATGTTAGGTTTGGGCCTGGGAGTGGTTTCTGCAGTTCCAGCCACCTCTACCACCATTAGTTCTGGTTGTGCCACCGGAGTTTCTCCCTCTATCTAGGAGGTGGGTACTCCGACGGGGACATACGCACGAAAACGAGGCTCATCATAATCTCTCCTTGTGCAGAGATATATTGGATTTGCTGGATGGCGCACAGGTAAATGTATATCTAAGTTTAATTGTCATTGCTTCAAACACAAGTTGCGTATACTGACGTTTTCTGTTCTTCCTTAATAGTTCATCTGGACGCCATACAGCGACGCGATGATAGCTGGCTTGCCCGATTATTGCTCGACCGGCCGACTTATGTGGGGCGCTTTCGTCCCGTTGTTCTGCCTTGATTTTGTGGAGCATCATGCCACAGAGCGGGTACTTTGCCAGTTTGGCAGGCCGCAGCTCGTACCGACACCGCCCACCTGGGAGACCACACATTACCAACGGGATGATCGTACCAGGGTGGATGATGTATTTTTGGTATAGCTAGAGGAGCAGATCGATACATGGGACCGGCGAGCTGACCTGATTCCTCCCCCCCCCCCCCTTCACCGAGTCTGCAGGATACTGAGCATGAATATATGCCCTGGTACCGCGGCGTTACCGGACTTATTATCGGGAACCCCAACCATCGAGCTGGCGGTCGGTACGTTTCGTACGCCGGGAGGCACGAGGCACTAGTATGTTATTTGGTATTCTTACTTATAACTTTGATATATCGTTCTGTAATTTATATTTTACATGTTCTGCAGGCTATTGGTCTCCATTTAGTCCACCAGTTGGGACTGCAGATGCAGCAGCATGCTGGCGATCCTGCGGTCTCTTTGCAGGAGTATGGCCGGCAGGTGACAAAGCTGGCTGCCCGGACACTGCATCGAGCCAGAGAGGACGAGCGCTTAGATCACGACCCTGGTTATGTGGCGCCAGAGCACTACCATCGGGGTAGGCCTGTCACACGCCCGAAGGGATAGGCACGAAGCAGGGCTGTCCCACGAGGTAGGGGTGCCCCACGGGGTCGTCGGGGCCGGCGAGGTGGTGGTCCCCAGCAAGGGAGCATTGAGGCACCTATTGAGGCACCTGATGAGGAGGTTGGAGCTGATATGCCGGCTTACGTCCCTCAGCTAGACGAGCATCCCAGCAGCATGCCTTCGTACAGCCTTCAGCTGGCGCTGCCAGCATCGTAGGTGACCCCGTCAGATCCATTGTTGATTACGGGCACGAGCTTCACCGGAGATTGGGAGCAGTTCTTTTCAGGCCCATCGTACGCAGCTGAGGATCGGCCGACCCAAGACGTGGATGGTGGGCGCAAGCTGAGTTTTGGCTCATCATCGACGGGTGTTGTGGATCTATCACAGGCGCAGGTATGTTTGTATTACTATTAAATTTTAATTTGTTTTTTCTCATTGATTCGCCATAAATTAATTTTTAATTTTCTTATTAAGGCTTCATCCCATCCCGTCACGGAGGCCACTTTGTGCGATGCTGAGTAGGACACCACGAATGCTTATATTCAGGAGCCCGACGAGATCATGGTAAGAAAATATTTTTGACTTAACACGTATATTACTAATATATATTTTCATATACTGAGCTTACTTATTGTTTTGTAGGTTGCTGATGGACCGACGGCCCCTTCTACCCATCCTGCCAGCCCTACTGATGATCATGCTGCAGCGCATCCTCATATAAAGAGGCGACGTGATGAGGATGATCCTGATAGTGTATCCGAGCGGGAGGGGATGCGCCTCAGGCCAGCGGCTACATTGAAGCACACAGGCTGTGAGACACATTGATTTTCTTTTATTGTATTTTATGTAAATAATAACAATAATTTTTTATGCTTACATAATATGCGCATTATGTTTTTATTACCCCGTTTCTTCTTTATTTTAACACAACAACACAAACACAAACATAGAAACTTAACATAACTTAAATTCAGTACAACTAATGAAAATACATGACACGGGAAACATAAAGATATACTACTACGCTCAACACATACATGTCATTGTTTAGTCACCACCGCCTAGTATTCTCTGCTCCAACCACTTAAATTTTTCTTCCAGCTTATTTTTTTCTTCTTTCACCTCTTTGAGTTTCTCCTTCAACTCCGCAACTTCTCGTTTGTATTGTCGTTCATATTACCACTGTTTTCTGGTCAAATAATGAAGATACTGCAACTTTTCTTTGTAGTATTCCTGCTGACAGGGTTCATCAATCCATAACTCAAAATTGCAAACAGGTTCGTCGGGAACCCTATAAAACTTGTTCATACACATCCAATAGCGGCGTCCAACTTCACCATAATCCCAACAGTCTTTCATCATGCATTTTTTTCCGCACTCGCACCTTGGTACATAAAGGGGTTCAGACATTTGTTAAAGCGTAAAAAAAGAAACCTTGCTTTTATGGAAATATTTGCTATTGGTTATTGTTAAGCGCAGAAAATAACTAGAATGCACCCGTTATTTATAGGCAAGGCAACACAGAAAACGTAGTACTTAACCGCGCTATATATATTCACGCAAAATGTAGTATTTAACCGCGATATGCTTGGCGTGTTAAAGATTCTGTCTGATACAAAACAGCTTTTTCGCAGTCGGTCAGCTTTTCAGAACGACAAGACAACACACAAAACGTAGTATTTAAATGCGCTATACATATTGACACAAAATGTAGTATTTAATCGCGATATATATAGCGTGTTAAATATTTTTTTCTGAAACGAAACAACTTTTTCGCAGTCGGTCAGCTTTTCAGAACGACAAGACAACACACAAAACGTAGTATTTAACCACGCTATACATATTGACTTTTTCTTAAATGAAACAGCTTTTTCGCAGTCGAGCAGCTTTTCAGAACGACAAGACAACACACATAACGTAGTATTCAACCGCACTATATATATTCATACATAATGTAGTATTTAACCGCACAAATCTATGCGTGTCCCTAAATATATAGTCGCATACTCAAAACATAAAACATACTCAAACACTAAACTATGGATTCCTCTTCCTCTACCAAACGAGCCCTATCTTACTCTTCTACTAGCAGTGATGCCCTATCTTACTCTTCTACTAGCAGTGATAATGAAGAAGAGAATCCTCCAACATTTGAAGTGGTTATGACTGATTCATGCGTCGACAATCTAACACCTCAGACTTTAGACAGAATCCCACATCGGCACAAGAGTGATGTTGGGTATATAAGTTAACAAGCCTTAAACCTAGCGACGTGTTTTGAACCCGTGAGGGCCTAGGCCCAAAGCGGACAATATCACTAGTGGGCTGAGCTGTGACAGATAGTATCAGAGCCACTCTTGTGTAATCCATGCCGATGGTGGGTCAGAGTTCAATTGAGTTTAGGCAAATCCCGGTTAGGCGGGGCAAACCTTAGGGCTGAGTCTAGGCAAATCCCATGCGGTAGGGCGGACGCTGAGTCCATAAGAGGGGGTGTATGTGACACCTCAGACTTTAGACAGAATCCCACATAGGCAAAAACACAAGAGTGATGCTGGGTATAAAAGTTAACAAGCCTTAAACCCTAATGACGCATTATAAACCCGTGAAAGCCTAGGCCCAAAGCGGACAATATCACTAGCGGGCTGGGCTGTTACAGACAACCACGATCTGGTAAATTATTATGTACATTAAACTTTATTTCTTTAACATAAAATACTTTTATTTCTTATACCTTAACTCCAGAAAATATATATACATCAGTATTGTATATCTTTATTCAGTTTCATATTTTTCGAAACTTAATAGTAATGCTTTTTTTATAAAAGTATATTTCAAGAAAAATCTGCAAGCATCTTCCTCCAATATTAGAATACGCATTTCTTCACCATCGTGGCAAAGAGTGGTATGTAAATATGAGCGTTGGTGATCAAAAAAGGTTCAAGGTAGGCTGGAGACTTTTTGTGTTGGAGAATTTTATCAGTCGAGCTTTCGTCGTCAAATTTACGTTGGTTGATGTTTCACCACTGCGTGCTATCTTTAATGTTCAAGTGAAGGGAGACGGATATCCTGTTTGTACTAATCCGTTTTTTACTTTCTACTAGGATGTGTTTGTGTTGATTTATCCTTTTATTATCTTTTATTTTCATGTATGTTGTTTTAGTTATGGTTGTTGTACTTTTTTCTCTTGAAGTATTATGTTATGAAATTTCAATCTTTATATTGGTCTTCTTTACTAACACCAATAAGTTGAATGTTGGAACTATCATATCATCATCCCAATTCAAAAGGTCATGTTCCAACCGCGCTGTATATATTCACACAAAACGTAGTATTTAACCGCGGTATATATGGCGTGTTAAAGATTCTTTCTAAAACGAAACAACTTTTTCGCAGTCGGGCAGCTTTTTAGAACGACAAGACAACACACAAAATGCAGTATTTAACCGCGCTATATATATTCACTTATTTATCAAACATCTTCCTTCTCTGACATTGTAGTTTTCTAATAATTTTAGAGTGAAACTCGAAAGTGAACTTTAATATTTCTCCATTTTTTAATCCAATACTATTTTTGATTACATGAACGGGAAGGAGAAATTCATTAATGTACTCAACTGAAAAAAGTTAAATATCAATAAGATGTAACAAGGCTGTGGAACATATTTGATACATCTTGCAACATAAACAAGTACAGACACTTATTACAAAAAATATTACGAAAACAAAACACTAGGTGTATCCTTGATAGTTGGGTACATTAGACGAACTTGCACCAGGAACTGGATTACCACCGCCACCCAGACCAGCTGAAGGACATTTACGACGGTCATGTCCTGTTTGCGAGCATATGTCACATTTACGCGCATAAACGGTATCACCAACATCCATTTGGTTCCGTATACGCTTTCTCTTTTGAACTTGTAGCTTGCGCAAATAGTCCTTGTTACACAGCATTTTAAATGGTTCCGGCGGCCAATATTGCTCAGCACCCACTAGCTGCAACTGCCCACTATATGTGTTTACGTATGCAGCAACACTGTATTGCCTATCAACATAGTTGGTTGCCCCTAAACCTGTTTGTTGAAAACACTTCATGGCATGTGAGCACGGCATATGGTAGATGGTCCAATTCCCACATGAACATAACCTGCTGGCTTCATTTATGGTGTGTAGATTATTATCCCGGTGTTCGCGAATAGCGGTGCGAACTTCAAAAATACCCCGGTCGTGATCATACTGTAAATATGAATGCCAATGTGGTCGCCTCCTGTATTTCTCAAATCTTCTCACCGGTATTGGCATAAATTCAACACCCCTGTCCATCAATTCCGATGCAGCTCTATGCCTTTCAACAAACCTCTTCGCCATCTGTTTGAATGTCATCCGGACCATGGCACTGGCAGGCAATCCACGTGCAGACTTTAACAACCCGTTGAATGACTCCGACACATTTGTAGTCAGGGCTACCCATCGTCTGCCACCATCAGCATGCAATGTCCACTTGTGAAGCTCATGTCCCATCAACCAATTATAGGCTCTTTCGTTTAACTGCCGGATCGATTCCATGCGCCTTCTGAATTTGCACTGCTGGTGCTTAGTTGCAGCCATCCACATTAAATCATGCAAGTCCTTGTCGGGATATTTCTTCTGGAAATTGAACTTCAGGTGCCTCACATAGTAACGGTGGTATGCATAATGTTCCTTCCATTCAGGCAAATGCCGTACAGAACTTAAAATACCACCATGCCGATCAGATATTAGACAAATACCTTAATGATATTTTGACAACGTGCTGCTTCAAGTGGTTTAAAAATAGCGTCCACGTATCTTCGCTTTCATTGGCACAAATGGCAAAAGCCAGTGGATATATTTGTCCATTGGCATCTACTGCAACTGCGATCAACAGCTTAATATCATACTTTCCATAGACATGAGTACCGTCTATGAAAATTACCGGACGGCAATGCACAAAACCATCAATTGCTAGTTTAAATGCCCAGAACACGTATCTGAATATGTATTCCGGTATTCCTGGACTCTGCTCATGCTTCCATTCAACAACAGTCCCGGGGTTAAAGTGTTTCATTGCGGCCATGTACCTGGGTAGAGATGAAAATAACTTATCCCAGTCACCATAAATAATTTCAAATGCACGTTTGCGCCCGAGATATGCCTTTCTTTTGGTTATAGTACACCCATATTCCTAGTGGACGGATGTAATACACTCTTTGATCTTGTACCTAATGGACACTTCCAAGTGTAGAATCAAGACAAGAGAAATCAAGTCAACATCCAAGTTGAAGTGATTCTCATTGAATGTGTCCATTTCACAATTGTGGGTGCTAATATATTTACCCACTTTCCACAACCCTGTTTCCTTCTTGCTCGCACACAGCATCCAGTTACAACCCATAAAGTATCTACGGCACATGGCCTTGTATACCTTCGGAGTTGACTCCCATACTATCATCTCACGACACTCTTTTACGTTGTACATTTTACAAGCCCTGGATAGGCGAGCTTTATCGGGAAAATACATGCCCTTTGCCAGCACCGTTGGTCTAGACTCATCCCACATTGCTGACCGAATTTTGTCAAGATCCCTTGTGAGGGCATCCACATTCGGCATACTTGGCAAATTATCAAGGTAGGGAATATGCCGCTCATTAAACGGCACGTGGGACTCGTACACTCTTGGTCTAACGGGAGGTGGAGGAGCATGCTCCCTCGTCAGCTCAGGTTCGACATTCACTTCCTCCTCATCATCACCCTCGTCAGGGAAGGGTGCGTCATCACCAGACTCATCGGCATTGTTGTCATAATCACTATTATCTTCCTGACTCTACGCATCTGCCAAATCACGAGTAAATACATCGTCTAGGGGCAACTGAGTGGGGTCAGGACCATCACTCGTTTTCACTGCACAAAAAGAACAAAATTATAAGCTACTCAAATTGATAAATACTTTACATATAGCTATATCACTTCACTTACAAGTCGTACTGTTTTGACATTCCATGATGGACATTATCCTGTTGGTGATGACTCCCGAATGGACCACCGTGATTCAACACGCCAAACCTACGCATATTCCAACTGGGCGTGGGGTCATAACTTGTAAAATTTATATTCGGACGGTACCCCCTGTGGAATATATGAGTGTTAATACAAATTCAATTCAACAAAAAATAAACATCGTAACAGAAAGGAAAATTAAAGTTTACCAGTCGTCTTGTGGATTATGTAGAATAGGAGAGAAATTATTTCCTCGCTCCTCGTTTGCCCGCGGAGATAAGTTTAGATCCGGCCAAACTCTTTCAGCCGGAACCTGTTGGGATAAAACTGCTCCAGAATAACCACCCGATGATTGAGGGTTATCCCTGCTCTGCGCAATCTCATTATTGCGAACGTCTTCAACCTTGACATACATTTCCAACAATTTTATCACAATAAATTCCTTGTATTCATCTGGAATCCCCAAAAAATATCTCAGAGTTTCATCGTCTTCGATGTTAAACTCAGAATAACAAGCAAACCCCTGCGGAGTCACAGAATACGAATATCTTCCGGTTATTTTAAGATTCACTGAACGTTTGCTCAATCTCATTTTATTGCATAACAACAATACCAGTCTATCGTACTGCATTGTAAGTGGCAACTTAACATGACTCTGTGGAGATAAACTATAGCTCATTGAGTTATTCGCCACAACAACCTCACTCTCCCCTCCCAATATAATGAAACCCTTACTTTTCGCTCTTCAGACATTATGAACAAAGCTTGAGAATTTAACAACAAGAAAAATTTATCACGAAATTGGAGTATTTCTGAATGATAATTCTCAAAACCCTTAATGCCTTTATATAAGGCAATGCCCAATCCGGGGGGTCAAATTTTTTGTCACGACCCAAATTTCCCACCCTCGAGAGTCGTGATGGCGCCTACTAGTGAAAGCTAGGCAAGCTAACCAACTGAATTATTTGCCTTGTTTCCATTTTTAAATTTGTTAACAGTTATAAGCCAACAATTTATAATCAACAAAATTTAACAAGCGGAAGAATAAATTTCAAGTTTAATAGTACTGCTAATACCATTCCATAACAAAACTACCCAAGATTGGTGTCACAACTTCACAGACTGTCTAAGACTACTACAAATAAGGGTCTGAAAGAAATAACAAAAACAATGTCTCTAGGATTACATACAGAAACAGGAAAATAGATTGAGGGAGACGCCAAGGCCTGCGGACGCCTGCAGGACTACCTCGGGTCGCCTGATAATCAAGAAGCGGAAAATCTCACTGCGGTCCGAAATCTGCAGCACTGGGATCTGCACAAAAGAGTGCAGAGTGTAGTATCAGCACAACCGACCCCATGTGCTGGTAAGTGCCTAGCCTAACCTTGGCGAAGTAGTGACGAGGCTGGACCAGACTACCAAATAAACCTGTGCAGATAAATAATGTACAACGGAAAATAAAAGCAGAAATATATATATTACAGGATGGGAGGGGGAAAACATGTTGCGGGGAAATATCTAATGACAACAAGAGGACAGCAAGCAAATGTATGGAACACTACAAAATTCAATTATCAACAAGAATCAGAAATCAAACAAGTGCACGGCATCACCCTTCGTGCGTTTACTCTCATCCTCACCATAAAAATCAATATAAACTGCACGGCATCACCCTTCGTGCTTTTACTCTCATCCTCACCATAAAATTCAATATAATCGGCACGGAATGGTACATCGTGCGGAACGGCGTCACCCTTCGTGCTTTACACTCTTCCTCACGAAATAATAATACACGGCATCACCCTTCGTGCTTTAACACTCTCTCACCAAAACAATGCACGGCATCACCCTTCGTACTTTACACTCTTCCTCACCCAAACAACAAACACAAATAATAAGGGCAAGGAATAAATGAATCATAATAAAACAATATCAAAAGCCACAACGTCCCGGCAAGGGATCAATACCATAATCCTCTTCTCATTTTCACATTTACCTCACAATTTGGTTCACAATTTGAACCAATGCTCTATTAGGTTAAATTGCCAATTATACTTTCACATATCACTTTGCAACTTGAGCCAACGCTCTTCAATATACAAATACCAATATTCTTTCCACAAACCTTGCTCAACAATAGCAATCACCACATTAAACATGAAAAATACAAACGGAGTCACATTAATCACAACATAAGACTCACGGGCATGCTTGACACCAACGTATAGATACTCGTCACCATGCCTATACGTCGTAATCAACAAATAACACATAGCATATAAGACCAAACTCATATTCCCTCAAGCTAATTTTAGACCAAACACTTACCTCGATACCTCGTACACAGTTCAAGCCTCAACTATATCTTTACCTCTTGATTCCACCACCAATTCGCTCATATCTAGCTACAAGTTACTTAACTACATCAATAAATGCTAAATGAATCAATTCTAATGCATGAAAATAAGTTTTCTAAAGTTTTTCCCAAAAAGTCAAAAATCGATCCCGGGCCCACATGGTCAAAACCCGAGGTTCGAACCAAAACCCGACTACCCATTCACTTACGAACTCAAATATATAATTTAATTTTGAAATCGGACCTCAAATCGAGGTCCAAATCCCCAAAATTTTAAAAACCTAGGTTCTACCCAAAACACCCAATTTTCCCCATGAAAATCTTTGATTTTGAGTTGAAATCATGTGAAAAGATTTAAGGATTGAAGAAAACTAGTTAGAAACTTCTTACAATTGATTTGGAGAAGAAGTTTTCTTTGGAAAATTGCCCAAGAGAGTTTATGTTTTGAGAAGATGTGAAAAATGGCTGAAAATGCGTCTAAGTGTGGATTTACAGGTCTCTGATTTCGCAATTGCGACCAGGGTTCGCAATTGCGAACCCAAAAGTCTGCTAAGCTTGCATTTGCGAACAAAATGTCGCAGTTGCGACCAAGTCAGTTTTCAGGTCTTCTTCGCATTTGCGATAGACCTCTCGCAAATGCAAAGTCGCATTTGCGATAGAGGAGTCGCATTTGCGACGACTGGCCACAACAGGGGACATCGACTTCGCATTTGCGAACTCGCATTTGCGAGCCAGGTTTTGCAAGTGCGAAGCCTGCAGGCCTGCAACACACCAGTTCAAATCTGCAACACCCTAAGTCCAAATTTCACTCCGTGGCCTATCCAAAACTCGCTCGAGCCCTCGGGGCTCCAAACCAAACATGTACACTAACCCTAAAACCTCATACGGACTCGCTCGTGCATTCAAATCACCAAAATAACATCAACAACTATGAATTTAGCATCAAAATCATGAAATCACTCAAGAATATCAAATTTTCAAGTTTTCTCAAATAAGGTCCAATTTATGTCATTTCAACTCCGTTTCTTACCGAATTTCACAAGCTCAACTTAAATTACATATAAGACCTGTACCGGGCTCCGGAACCATGATACGGGCCCGATACCATCAAATTTCAAACACATTTCATTTTCAAAAACTCATGTATTTTTCAAAAACAATTGTTCTTTAAAAATTCATTTCTCGGGCTAGGGACCTCGGAATTCGATTCCGGGCATACGCCCAAGTCCCATATTTCCTTACGGACCTCCAAGGATCGTCGGAACACGGATCCGGGTCCGTTTTCTCAAAATATTGACCGAAGTCAACTTAAATTCATTTTAAAGGCAAAATTCATTATTTTCCACAGATTTTCATATAATGGCTTTCCGGCTACGCGCCCGGACTGCGCAGCAAATCGAGGTGAGGTAAAAGGAGGTTTTTAGGCCTCGGAATGCTGAATTTGTTTCTAAAATAAGTTATGACTTTTTGGGTCATCACATCCTCCACCTCTAAAACAACTGTTCGTCCTCGAACGGACATAAGAAGGAAGTACCTGAGTCGTGGAAAAGATGGGGATAACGGTTCCGCATATCGAACTCGAACTCCTAGGTCGATGCCTCAGCAGGCTGACCTCTCCACTGAACACGAATAGAAGGAAAACTCTTTCATCTCAACTGACGAACCTGCCGGTCTAGAATAGCTACCGGTTCCTCCTCGTAGGACAAGTCCTTGTCCAACTGGACAGTGCTGAAGTCTAACACGTGGGATGGATCGTCGTGATACTTCCGAAGCATGGACACGTGAAACACTGGGTGTACGGCTGATAAGCTCGGCGGCAACGCAAGTCTGTAAGCCACCTCCCCCACTCGATCAAGAATCTCAAACGGGCCAATGAACCTAGGGCTAAGCTTGCCCTTCTTTCCAAATCTCATCACGCCCTTCATAGGCGACACCCGAAGCAATACCCGCTCACCGACCATGAATGCCAAATCACGAACGTTACAGTCGGCATAACTCTTCTACCTGGACTGAGCTGTACGAAGCCTATCCTGAATGATCCTGACCTTGTCCAAGGCATCCTGTACTAGATCCGTACCCAACAACCGAGCCTCTCCCGGCTCAAACCATCCAACCGGCGACCGACACCGCCTACCATATAAGCCTCATAAGGAGCCATTTGAATACTCGACTAGTAGCTGTTGTTGTAGGCAAACTCTGCTAAAGGCAAGAACTGATCCCACGAGCCTCCAAAGTCAATAACACAAGCTCGGAGCATATCCTCCAAAATCTGAATAGTCCGTTCGGACTGCCCGTCCGTCTAAGGATGAAACGTTGTGCTCAACTCAACCCGTGTGCCCATCTCTCGCTGAACTGCTCTCCAAAAATGTGAGGTGTGTCGAAGCCCCCTTTTTCTTTAAAAGGCAAAATCGGGTTTACGATATTTGGGAGGACAACTCTCTTCCCTTTTGGGAATTGGGTTTTGGAGTTTGAAGTGTCACCACCTAATGATTAAGTGCGTTAGGACACTAAGAAGGGTTTGAGTTGAATAACCAGAGTTTGGGTAAGGGCTAGAAATTATCTCGAGGGGAAGGTGTTAGGCACCCCTCAAGATCCACTAGTGTGGTTCCCGGCCATGCTACAATTGTGACTTTAAAGCAAATAAGCCTACAAGACAATTTCACATAAAGACTGCAAGTAGGTATGTATAACGGTTACTAAACATGCTGAAATTTGAATAGGTGACTTCCTAGTTATTGGCAAGAATGTCTAAATGCAGGAAAATAGGATCAAGTAATGAATACAAATTATCAAACAAGGAAGGGAATGAGCAGAAGATTTTAGAGGAGAGGTCAGTGCGAAAATTAAAGGGGAATTTTAATGACTAAAACGAAATGCAGAATTCTGAAAATTGACAATCTAAAATAATAAATAAAGGAAAAGGGGGTCCTAGGTTTGTAAAAATACACGGATCATCCACGCAACACCCGGTAACTAATCGTACGCGTGGTGTTATCGTGTGATCATCATCTCCATGTCTACCCTTTCCCACCCCGTTAAGGTATTAAAGCGCGGAATAGTATCGTTACTTATTGCATGCTATTACCCATCCCGATCCTATCAGTTCCAGAGGCATTGGAACTACTAGTCCTAAAGGGAAAGGAATTGGGGCTTTTCAGAAGTTCAAGAAAGGATAAAAAATCTAGGCGACAATCAAAACATATAGTCAAATAGGGGGAGACAAACAATAATTAGGGCTCAGACAGGCCTCCTCACTTAAATGCAATAGCATGACTTCAAATACTGGTTAGGTCTTTAATTAAACTTAACGAAGGAAGGGTGGCTGATATATCACATATTTTCAGATAAGAAGTCCAAATTAGACTTTCCTGATGGCTGTAATTATTAAAGACTGGTGTAGTTAGTTAATTACCTAGTGGCTTGACTAGGTGAGATCTGTAACCATGATATCTAACAATGTAGAAGGCGTATTGATTTTTAAGGAGGATTATTGATTTTAGAAACAAATAAAAGTTCTGCAGATTTTAAAACAACTTTACCACTGATTCTAGACATACAAGCGAGATGGACGATTCAGATTCAGTTAGTTATTCCTATAGGCATGCTCTCTAAGCGTGATTGATTTTAAAACATTTGTAAGAGTGCAGGATTCCTATAGACATGGTATCTAGAGTGCATTTTGTTATTTGGGCCTCCAAACCGTTTGCCTAGTGATAAATGATGTGTAGAAGTGCAGAAAACCCTATAGTCATGGTCTCTATATGCAGACATGAATAAACTTATGGACATGATCTCTAAATGCAAATGTGAATAAACTTACATACATGATTTCTAAATACAGATGTGAATAAACTTATAGACATGATTTCTAAATGTAGATGTGAGTAACTTATAGACATGATTTCTAAATGTATAATGAAATGACCTATAAGTAGGATATCTATATGCAGATACACAAACGAAGATGATGTGATTGCAGGAATAAAACCTAAAACATGATATCTGCCCCACATGCATAACATGAGAGACCCTCCCCATTTTACTATACGCCCCATAGTTATTACAAAGTTATTACAACTTGAATGAATCCAGAAAAAGTAAATTACATCAAAAATTAAAATTCCAACCAAGGAGAGCCTAATTCAGACTCCTAGTCTGATACATGAAATAAACCAACTTCCAAAGAGCAGATTTCCAAAGCTTTTCTCTTATCTGGGATGTGTCAAAGTTCCAAGGAGCTTCACGAACTCCAGGCAATGCTCACACCCCAAATACCATTACAGAATCATAGTGCAGTGTGGAAGGGCCAGCCCTCAAATGTCCAAGTTCAGAGGGAGCTCAAGGTCCCAAAGCAAGGCTCAAAGGAGGGGGGTAGAACTTAGAGTCTAGGAGTAAGTGTAAGTGCAATAGGGGGAGATTAGGGAAGGCCATGGCAGGATGGTGGTCATGCCCAACAATTGGGATGCTGGCACACCCCTGACCAGCCTGTCAACTTTAAATTGGGGAGTTAGGACCTATTGAAGGTCGGGTTCAACCCTGGACAGCAATTTGGGTGCTGCCAGGTCATGAACTTTAACTCAGCATACATAGGGAATGGGGTATGGGGGTTCATAATAGAAACAGGGTATAAAGAAAGAGCAGGCAAAGGGCATACCCAGCAATGAGACATAGTGTCACACTCTCCAGCCTAACTAGAGGCTAGGGGGTCATAACTCAGTTCATGGACAACATTTCTTGTTGCCATGCCCTAAGTCCCCACTCACAAACACACAGGGGGGTAATGGGATAGGGAACAAGTGTTCACAAGAAAGAAAATCAGACAGTAGCATATAGGCATATTAAGTTAAGTGCTAAACTTTACAGAGAAAAGAAAATAGACATGGATACAAGGACTGTAAATAAAATACATTGGGATGATGCTAAAAAATTAATTTAGGACATACCAGTTTCACAGAGACAAGTAAAGAGAGAGCAGTAGTCATGTAAAAGCCAAAGTGCAGACAAGAAGCAAGAATACTCTAAGTATGTGTTTAGAAGAGAATTGTGAAATTGTATAGTATGAAGTATGTTTTTAATCGTTCTCCTCTGTGTCTTGTGAAAGAGGGTCGTGTATTT